>NC_080074.1:98497250-98600568 GCF_949987535.1 Balaenoptera acutorostrata | reverse complement strand
AACACATCTTTGATGGATTTTGACTTCTGAGTTAGTGAACTAAGATAGAGACAGAGAGCAAAAAATGAACAAAATTAGGGAGTTTTTGCTAGTTCAGCTTTGTACAACATTAAAACAGAAAAAATAGACTTTAAGAAGGCACAGTTTCATTTATATCACCTCTTTCAACTTGGATTTGTGTAAAATCTGGATGAAGAATTTTCACATTCTCGAGGAAGGATCTATGTTTTAGCTATTTTGGTGATTCAGTGAAAGCAGCCCCATGCACACAGTGCAAGTTAAAAAGATGGAAAACTTTTAGCTTCATGGAAACCAAGAAATCAAATCACAGTTCTGGTTTTTTGTTTCTCTTCTTCTTTTTAGTTGAAAAGCCTGTCTTTTACAAAAGGGCTCATCTATGGTAATATCATAATGCTTAAAAATAAACAATATAAATAACAAAAAAACTTGGGAGTTATTTTTTGTGTGGGGATGAATGGTAGGTTGTATTTCCTGACTCTTAATCGTAGATCAAGGTCTCTGTTCTCGACTCTTAATCTGCCTATCTGCCCCTCTTTTTAAATTCCCACTGTTAAGGTTACGCTTCTGAGGACAAAAATGTATAACTTGAATTATCTCTATATTATCTGAATAACACTGTAAATGATTATAATAATTAACATATTAGTAAAAATAAGGACAGTCAAGATTAAATGAAACTTCTTAAGGCTGTCGTGAATGAGGCACTACGTGTGGGCTTAGGGCAGCTGAGGCAGTCATAGTGCGCGCGCGCGTGTGTGTGTGTGTGTGTGTGTGTGTGTGTGTGTATGGGACGGTCATGGGAAGTCCGTCTGATTCTACCTTTTTTATCTTTGCCTTCCATACTTGAGTTAATGAGGCAGGAATCAGAAGCACAGAATGAGAGCTGGAAAATTCCAACCACTCTGTACTAAAGAAAATAAATGAAAATCAACAAAACATATAGGCACAGAGAGATAGGCTTAATTTGAAATATATCACATAGGTGCTCTAGAGAAAGACTACGAGGGTTTCAAACATAAGTGACCTTTTTCTAGTACTTAGCTTTACTATACCTTACTTTTCTCATTGGTAAAACATGTATATTTATATATCTTTATTATTAAGTCATTTTCAGGGATAAATAAGCTAATATACGCCGAGTGCTTTAAACTATGTTTGGCATACGGTAAATAATAGACATTTCTCATTATTAAAAGAGGAAAATTATGTGTGGAATTTTATTATACCAAGTAAATTTACCTTGGGTTTGCTTATATTTTCCATTTTCCAAGTAATTTTTTTTAAGATGACTTTGATGTTCAAACATTAAAAAAACTTCCTCTCACCTTCTTTTGTGATAGTCAAAGGGTGTGCATTGCACAAATTCAGTGAGAATTTCCTGTATTGTGGTTCCGGAAACATTTTAGAAGATAGTGATTTTACTGCTTCTTGTTCATACTACACATCCATGTCTCATCAGCAGATGATGCAAGCACACTTGAATACACAATTTTTCTTTTTTTAAAAATTTCTTCATACACAACTTTCAGGTTCCTTAGCCTCCAGCTCAGCTCCGTGATCTAACCCAGTTCTTCTTGAACAAGCAGCCATCGTGCCTTTCCTGCATCGACACTGGAACAGCATTTCACATGGCAGGTATGTGCAGCCCAAGTCATAAAATGAAAAAATAAAAATAACCAGGAAAAATATCTTGTGGGTATGGCTAATTTGAGGCAACGCTTTAAGAAAAAAGTATACATTTTTAGCCTTCCCGTGTACCTGCACTTTCTAGTTTAATTACATTTTTCTGATTCTTCATTCTGTAACTTAGAAATGCTTTTGTAAAGATTTTTCCAACAGGTTTAAAGAGTGGATTCTGACAGGGATAGCTCTAAATTCTGATTGGAATCTGAATTTACCAGGAAAAATATAAACAACGTAATTCTAGCACGAAAATAAATAGAGAATGTTAAATATTATCAACAAAATGTTAAAAAGTGTTGTTTTTTTTTTTAATTTACCATTTGTGTTGTGACATCCCCAAAACCACCCAGATTAACAGTTTGACACATTGGACTGTTGTGAATGACAACCCCCTTTGGGAGTACGCTAATGTTAATGCAGAATCTCCTGATGCTAAATTATTTTAGGGGAAAAGCCTGTGAGCAAGTAATTTTTGGTATGAGACGATGTAATACATGTAAAAAATGGTTCCTGTAAAAAAGTGGTTTTTTACATATCATAATTCAACGTACTGTGAAATGAACTCAGGTTCCCAAGTTATTACCGCTACATTGGTTGGGGAACGTCTCATCACACCGTGTCTTCTCTTCATGGTACAGCCTCTACAAAGCTATGAGCAGCCTGACATTTCTCAGAGTAGTGAATACACTGAGATTAGCAGAAGGACACACTCGCAAGTAGTATTGATATTATTGTAACAATGATGGAATATGTTAAATGAAAGACTCTGGGTCTAGGCAAACTTTAATTCGATTTCTGACTTGGGTACTTAATAGCTCTGATTCCTTGAGAAAATAACATTATTAATGGATCCTACATTTTCTCAGCTACCTAATGGCAATCAGATTCTCTATCTTGTGATTTTTTTGTTGCTGTTACAAAAATAAGAGTTTGTTATATCAGCCCACAAGACCGAACTTGGTGCCTGTTGATCTCTTTTTACTACAGATCTCTAAGCTTCTTTGTCAAATTAAAAAATAAATGGTAAGTACAGTTTGATAAGATAGAGCTGATAAAGAGGAAAAGGTATGGATAATCTCACTGGAGAATAAAGTACATCATATAAAATTTTTGGTATTGGGTGGAGTCCTGAATGGAATGTCTTCATTTTCCAACATTTCATTGGCACAATGATTGGGTTATTAAACCAAGGAACTTTTTGGGTTCTCTCACTGGTTTCTGCTTTTAAGAACTTCAGCTCCTGCGTTTGTTCTTTAAATCTTTATCCTATCTCTCTTTCTTTATAGCTTTTCAGACCACTCCATGGAGGCTGATTTCTGGGGTCTTAGGAGTAATGTGCCTTTTGTTGGTGGCTGCTTTGGGAGTTTTGTTGAAAAATTGTAAGTTTTTCTAGTCAAGACTATATAAAAAGATCAAAATTGTGATGAAACTGTCTTACAGTAAAGGTTTCATTTTGCTAATGCGTAATATTTTGTTATTTCATAAACCTGTGTCTGATGAAGTAAATTTCTAATCACTTCTTACAGCATTTACTAAACAAAGTGTTCAGCCAACCTTCTCTCCAGGACCCTCCACAGATCTCCGGGAAGGTGGGTTCCATACTTTGGAAAACTTTAGTGCTGGTAGAGAATGAAATATTCTTGTTTTTCTTACACAGAAGCATGAAGGGATATTATGCTTAGTAATAGAAATTATAGGATAGTCTCATTTTATTGCTAACTTAAGAATTTATTAAGTTACATTGAATGTGTGTCATTTATATATGAAGTAATAAGGAAAATATTAGCCTGAAGTGACCTATTTTTCCTATGTGACTGCTCATGTTTAAGTAACAAAAGCAAATTACAGTAAATATTGTAGCTGATCCTAAGTGCCTGCGTGTGTTTCATAACCCATACTTTGATACCTCTTTACCTTTACCTCCGCTTCTTCCATAACTCAGAAAGAAGCACAGAGATTTCTGCAATTCTAAACTCTACTTAACCAGTGAATGTCAGCTCAAAGTCCAAGTTTTTAAACATATCTTTTCCTAAATGATGTCTCACCATCTTCTGTGTTCATATAGCACTTCATTCATATCTTTTTTCCCTCAGCGTTTTTCCAACTTTATTGAGATATAATTGACATATGACATTGTGTAAGTTTAAAGTGTACAATGATTCACTTATTACAATATTATTACCACCATAGCATTAACTAACACCTCCATCATGTCACACAACTATCATGTCTTTTTGTGGTGAGAATGTTTAAGAAGCTCTCTTGTAGCAACTCCCAAGTATATAATACAGTGCTGTTAACTCTAGTTACAATGATGCACAGTAGATCCCCCAAACTTAATCATCTTCTAAATGGAAGCTTGTACCTTTTGACCAACAGCTCCCCATTTCCCCCACATCCCAGCCCCTGGTAGCCACCATTCAACTCTACAATCTCAGCACCATTCATTTGACAAAGATTCGAGTGCTTACCACATAATATGATTTTTATCACTGAGGATGGTAAATGTTGAAGACACTATCACTAGTAAACTGGATGGTCAGACTTCAAGCTAAGTGCTTTATTAACTTCATTTTGAAATAAAATATCCAGAATTATTTTCTGACTCAGGAAATATGCTAAAATGCTTTCCTCCTTTACATATCTCTTTTACCTAGTTCACTTTTAATTACACAGCAGAGATCAACTTTGGGTCACTTCCTCAAAAAAGGTTCTTCTAACTGCCCCCCATCCTATACTCTGCTACACAATATTTTAACATACTGAATTTCTTGTGTATACTTACACAAATTATCATTAAATATAATTCATAAATGACTGAAATTTGTATAATTCTGTCTCTATCTCTAGAATATAATCTTCATGAGGAAGAAGGGTCATGTCTGAGTCATTCAGATTAATATCCCCTGAACTGTGGTGTATGCAGTAAATTCTCAAAGAATAGTTGTAGAAAAAATTAAATAACAAGTGAGTAAATAGCACTGAAAAAAACTGAATCTCCAATGTCATCAAGTCATGTTTTGTTTTTTCTCTTAGGATCTGGCTGCTGTTCTTGCCAAGAAAAGTGGCTTGGCTACCAATGCAACTGTTACTTCATTTCTAATGAAGTAAAAACATGGAAAGACAGTAGAAATTTTTGTGTTTCTCATAATTCCAGTCTACTTCAGATACAAAAGAGAAATGAACTGGCATGTATTTAATTCTGATTTTTCTACATTTTTTTTGACCTAGGAAAGTATTATCTAAGTAAGCTGAATACTTTGTTTCAAGTCTTTAATCAGATAGTAAATAGGCAGTTATATTTGAGCTAATTTCCTATACTTTGAAACAGTCATAAAATCTACACAAAATTTCTCAAAGATTTACATTATGGGAATGTGACAGATAAAGTACAAGAAACTTTTTAGAGAGAATTCAAAGAATAAATAATAGATCATTATTTTTATTCAAAGAACTTTGAATTTTTAGCGCATTAATTGAATTTATAATTTATTTTGTAATTATATAGCTTTTGTTATCACTCTTGGATATAACATGGAATGAATATGAAGAATATTATAAAACAATTACCCAACTCTTAAGAAAAAGTGAAAATTTTCTCTAGCTCCATGCAGAACCTGTGCTAAGATTTATCCCTCAAGATACTGTTGATTTGAGATCAAATTTGATTGCTGATCCCCAGTGAAGGAAGTGTTCCATGAAAGCTCTAATTCCCTTTATGACGTTTTTCATTCTTTCAAGGAGTGAGATTTTGTGGTATGTTTTCCTCCATAAATGAATGGGCTTGATGAATGAGAAATATGAGGCATGTGACTTGACTATACCTCCTAAATTAAAAGTTAAAACTGATTTTAGTTTGTATAATTGAAAAACTGAATCTGAATACTGGACACTGACTTTCTTAAAAGTACATGATCCCTAGAATAGATTCAAAATAGGTTAATATGTTGGTCTTTGTTTCCAAACAGCATTTTATGAACTCCAGTTCCTATTATTACTGGATTGGACTCTCTTACAGTGAAGAACATCATGCCTGGTTGTGGGAGGATAATTCTACTCTCTCCCAAGATCTGTAAGTTTCTGGCACTCAAAACCTTTTTCTGTTCTTTTTGAGTTTATCCTTAGATCTGATCAGAGAACGTAACATCCAGGAACACTGTAGGTAAGATATCCTGTTTAGGACATGAGAATACAGAAAAGAGAATCGATACAACAGAATAACAATTTTAGTCCCAACCACAACACCCAAGTGTATGCTCAAGTGACATGAAGTTAGTGTACTTGTGACTCTAAAAGAGCTTTTGATGTATGCTTTTATTTCCTGCCTTGGTACAAGCACTTGGATATGTATGTACATGTACAGATTCTCACATACACAAAAGCCGTCCAGAGAAAAGAGTATATCCACTATTTTCCTTATTCTGGTGGAGCCAAATATTCTCAGCATCATCCCATATTTCAAACATTCTGGGCTTATTTTCTGTATATTTGTAATCTTCAAATCTCATTTTCATTCATAAACGTGGGATTTACAGTATCATACAATGACAGGTTTTATGCTCTGATTTTTTCCCTAGACTAGATTAGCAGATGCATCTTAGAAGTAAAGTATATAACATATCAAAACCATTAAAAACAACAGCAAAAACAAAAAAATCCCCAACTTCATTGCTATTGATTACTGATGCAATAGCTGAGTTTTTGTAACACTGTACTCTGAAATTGTGAAAATTGACTTGAATGAAAAAAAGATAATGACTCAATGTGGTAATATCTCATTAAAATGCTTTTAAAATTTCTATAGTTCTATCATTTAACAAAAGCATCATCCTTGAACATTCTCATTTCCTTTTCCCAATATATTAAAAAATTCTTCTTCATTACAGATTTCTATCCCTTCACCATCTAAATCTAAAGAACTGCATAATATATGGCCCAAGCGGAAGTGTTTTGGATGTGGACTGTCGAAGTAAATATCGTTATATCTGTAAGCAACAGCTTATTTAGATGTTTCTTGGGGCAGAAGGGGTGTGCAATGAAGATTCAGTATACTTAGAATGGTAACATATATTACTAACTACCTACTTCTGGGATCTGTAAAATGTTTCAAATTGTGTCTTATCAATCATATAATTTTCATATATTTGAAAACGTGTTTAAATTTTTTATCAAGATATAATTGACATATAACATTATGTTAGCTTCAAGTATACAACATAACAATAACTAGACACTAAGTCTAATTAACATCCATCATCATATATAGTTATAATTTTTAAATTTTGCCATGTGTCTTAAAATTGATGAAATGTGTGCCTACACCTAAAATTATAGTCAAGACAAATAATTTCATGAATATTAATGTATATGGTAAATAGTGAATTTAATAGTTTATGCCTATATTCTTGGAAATTCTCTCTGCAGAAATTTAAATAAAACTTAATTCATGCCAAATAATGTATATCACATCATATCAGTCCTTTGTATGGTGTACTAAGTTGAGAAGTCCCATCCTCATCTCTCTTTTTCTGGAAGTAAAAATAATTTTAGTGTTCTTTTTTAATTCTTTCTGGATATCTATACATCTACATGTTCTAATTTAGAGCTGAAAGTGCCATATAATAGCTTCTTCATATGTATCACCCGGCCTCAGAGGGGAACACATTTGTGTGTCTTCTCTTGATGCTACAGAGTTCTGCAGAACAGTTGGAAGTCTTTGGCCAAATATATGGTCTCATGTGATTGCTTTCATATTTTGCAAGAGGAAAGGGCATCTAAGCCCTGATCGTATAAATTTATAATACTTATTTCTTTACTCCACATATCTTTCTTGCCTTATGCTTATCCATCAGTAAAAAAGCCATTCTTACATGTACATTGAAGATTTTAATCTCTAGCCAGTCCCCAAAGCCTTTTCCTAAAAGTATGTACCAAAAACTAAATACTGTAAGATGTTACGGAAAAACCCGAACGAACTTTTGGGCCAACCCAATAATTACCCTTTTTTTTTGGGTGGAGGAGGGGCTAGCTCATTTTATTGAAGGATTTCTAAATAGGTAAAAAAAGGGGTGGGAACACAATGAGTTCTGATGCCCATCTGACCTGGAAGAGATTTTTCCCAACCTCACAGATATCAAAAGCCAATTCCCTTTTTTTAATTGTTGCATCTACATCTTAAAAATTTGTGTATTGACATCTATATTTGCTCTCTAGTTTTATATTTTAATTAAATAATAATAATTAGGAACCCAAAGTTGATTTTTAAAATACAGAGAGTCAGGAAGAGGAAAGAACCTCTTATGTTTTATTTCTCAAAATATAAATATAATAGTACTACAACTTGAACTCTTCACATTCTTGTATGCAGGTTGACTTAGGAAAAATGCACTTAAGTTGTACTATGCAAAATTCAGGATAGACTATAACATCTTTCAAATGTTTAACTTGGACTAAGCGAACATGCATTGCACTTTCTAGATATTTGAAATGTTTTGCCTTTGCTGTCCATGTGATTTTCATAATAATATAGTTTAATTGAATTTTAAAAGAACATTATAGGCAAGCTTATAATGAAAATAAATAGTTTTCTGTTCCAACTGTCCCATCAATCTGTCCTCTTCCCACAAAAAATTTCCTCTGAGTTTTTTGTGTGTTTCTTTGTTTTTTCCTACCTAGAGTGGTTTTCTCTGTAATGAACCAAGGATAGTCTATTTTCATAAGTTTTGTCCAGGATGAATCTCAACTGTGTTTATTTAGCTGCATTAAAGTATAGGTTCAAATTGTTACTTTCATATCATCACACTATGAAGTGTCCAGAGTTCAATCAGCCTTTTTTTTTTTTTTTCTGAGAACTCATGAACATTTATTACAATGTTGCAAGAACAATGAGGGAACGGAAGGTGTTAAATATGACGGATGATGTCTAATTTCAGAGAGTAATCTACATCAAAATTGTCTCCACTGAGGGAAGAAAATTCCTGTTGCCACCCAATTATAGCTCAGATGTTTTTTTAAGCTCCCATATCATTTCAGGGCTTTATGATGGAAAATGCTGATTTGAATGAAGAGTATTGGTCACCCATGGCAGTGTCTTTCTCACTTCTGGCCCCATCATATTAATCACACTCAATCCAGGACCATCTGACCCATTTCATTTTTATTATTTTTTCTCCCACTCTTACCTGCATTCTGCTTTCCTTCATCCTGAAAATATCTTTGTAGTCCTTGGGATGGGAACAACTTTTTTTATAGAAAGGTTTTGCACAAAATATTTTTTCCTTCTGATATGACATTTCTGATATATTCTCCAGGGAGAGCCACTTATTTTTATTCTGCTCTCTGTTTTTTGCTATGAAATGGGCTAATGTACATGAAAGGATCTAGTTGAATGACTATCTCAATGTTGGATATAGAAGAAAAGGAAGAGGGTAAGGACATTTGTAAAAAACACACAATATAACAAAATAATATTGCCAAAAGTCAGTTTATTCTCTCTTAATTTCATCCTGTTGCTTTGAATGTGTTATCCATTGCCCTGAATGTATGTAATATGGGTTATGTATTGGTGCATAACAAATTACACTAAATTTAGAAACTTAAAACAACACGTTTATTATATCACACTATCTATGGATCAGGAACTAGGCACGGCTTAATTGTGTTCTTTGTTCAGGGCCTCACAAGGCTGGAACCAAGGTCTTGGCCAGGCAGTGTTCTCATCTGAAACAGAGTCCTCTTCCAAGCTCATTCACCCTTTGGCCAGAATTTCGTTCCTTGTGGTTGTAGGACTGAGACCCACAGCTCCCCTTTCCTCCCCATAAGCAGTCACTAAAAGTGCTAGAGGTTTAGACAAAGTTGAATTTGAATTCTTAGTTCAATTTTGACTATTTTTGAAGCTTTGAGCAAATAATTTTATTATCAGAGCCTCAATTTTTCATCTACACATTGGGAATATCTACCTTGTGAATTTTCTGAGAAGTAAAAAATGTACTTGAAAAGCAAGCATATAAAACAGAAATGAGAACATAGCAGATGCTCAGTTAATAACTGAGGTAGCTTGCTGCTTTCTTACTCCAGATTTCTAAATTATTGGTAATTTTATTATCTTACCCTTTACCTTATCCTTTATAATATGGTGTAAAGGATCATGTCCAACTTATTTAGTCATATCCCCTGAGCACTTCACACTCCTCTGATGGAGGTAGATAAGAAAATGTAAAAATAATCTCACTGAAGAATAAAGTACTCCACTTAAAAATTATGGAGTTAGGGGTCTGAACAGAACATCTTCCTTTTCCAGTGTTTCATTGCTCAAATGGCTATGTATCAAATAAACGACTTAAAGACTAAAAGACACATCCATATATTTATTATGCAGATCCCGGAGCCTTTTGAATTCTCCCCCAGTGGTTTCCATTTTTAAGACCTCCATCCCTTAACTGATTCTTTCTTCTCTTTCTTCCTCTGCATCTTCTCAGACTGTTCCATTAAGGTTTATTCCTGAGACTCTAGGAGTGCTGCACCTTGTATTGAATTACAGCATGACTCATTTAAAAGTGGTTAATTTTCTTCTAGAGAAGCTTTTGAGACTCAAACCTTTTCAGAAGCATTTTTACCATAAAGGTTTTATTTCACCAATATATAACATTCTTAAAATTTCATGTATTTCTTGAAACTTGAACCTAATCACGTAAATATCTAATGCTTTCTTACAGCGTTTTCTGAACACATTTTCCAGGCAATATCCTCTCCAGGAACCACCATCACCATGTAGGTTTCAATATTTGAAAACCAACCCCAGTGGTTGGTTTAAATCTGAAAATAGAGGTTTTCCTCTACTCCACCACTCAGGAGCATGAGGGAATATAACAGTAATAAACCTTCTCTTTCTTCATTGTAGGAGGGTCCAATTTTAACGTTCTCTAATGTAAGGATGATAGTAAATGTTTAACATCTGTATGTTAATGAATAATGGAAATATGAGCTTGATATGCAAGCTTGTTTCCTTTCTGCCTGCGTATGATTATGTAACAGATTACAAACAAAATACCACAAATGTTACAGCGAATTCTGATTACCAGCCTGTGATTGCTCATAGCTTTTGAGGCTTTCCTAACTCTTTTCCTTTGCTCCTGCTATTAACTACATGACTCAGGAAAAAGTACAAATATTTGGGCATTTCCAAGTCCTTCTTATCCAGCTCAAAATCCAATTGCTACATGAATTCTTTCTTTCCCTGAATGCTTCCTGCAATTGTTCCTCACTCTTGTGATCATGTAACACTTCTTTCATGACTCGCTTCAGCAAATTCAGCAAATTTCATATGGCAACACTTGAGTTCTTACCATATACTGTGACTTGTGGGTACTAAGGAGAGAAAAGTAAATAAGACACCATCACTAGCATATCATGTTACCAGATTTTCAGCTAATTTTTTTTTAATCTATCAAACTTTGGAGGAAAATAAAAACACTTTCTGAACATCCATCAAAATTCCACCACTAAACTACCTAATTAAGGGTGCACAAATATATTTCTTTTCTTAGTTTATTTACCAATAAAAAAAATTCATCAATACACAAGGTTCTTTTCCAGCTCAGGAAATGTGAAAATGCTGTTTCCTTTGCCTGTTAAGATTTTCTCATTTACTTCCCCTTCTGTTTAACTCCTATTCACCCTTAAGAGCTCAGCTTGTAGGTCACTTCCTAAAAGGCATTCTCCTAAGCACTCCCATCTCATTCTCTGCTACATGTTTTTGTTTTTTTAGCAAACTATGATTCTTGTAATGTTTTCCACAAGAATAACTTATTATTATTAATTATTAAGTTATCAATTATAACTTATTATAATTGATGTTATTAATTATAGTAACTTATTGTAATTAATAAGAATAACTTATTGTAATTAATAAATTATTGGTAATTTTATTATCTTACCCTTTACCTTATCCTTTATATTATGGTGTAAAAGATCGTGTCTGACTTATTTAGTCATATCCCCTTAGCACTTCACACTGCAGTGCATATAGTAGTTTCTCAATTAATGTTTGTTGATAGAAATGAACAAATAACAAGTGGTTTTTGATTGAGTAAATACCAGTGAAAAATGTTGAAAATAACAATATTATTAATTATGTTTTATTTTCCACTCTTAGACTCTGGCTTCTGTGCTTGTCCAGAAAGTGGATTGAGTACAGATGCAACCGTTAGTACAGTATTTTGCTAATGAAGAAAAAAGTTTAACAGAGAGCTGGGTTCTCTGTGCTACTTAGAATTTCATTATACTTCAGCCAGAAGGCAAGGATGACAAGTATGTACTTAATCCTGATTTTACACATTTTCCTTTGGTAGGCAGCTTATCTAGGAAAACAAACTAGTCAAGTAAGTTGAATACTTTGACCTGGTTTCTAATTCAGATACTAAATGAATAGCTATCTTAGAAAAAAATTTGTCTCTTGAATCCCTGTACCTTGAAATACTCATTACAAAACTGGCATAAAACACCTCAAAGATTTATAAAATAGGGATAAAATTAAAGATATCATATAAAGTGTATATAGCATTTTAGGGAGAATCCAAGAAGCAATGATAAATCAACACTTATATACATCTAAAAATATAGAAATAGAATGCTGTGATGCCATGAAAGTAAAATAATCTCAGTATCATTAAAACGTATGTATTTTATGTCTAAGGGACTTCATAATGTACATACCAAGCACTATTGTTTCAAAATAAAAATGTGAAAGCAAATATTGTTATATATGTAAATAATCATGTATAATAATTTAATTTTTAAAATAGTCCAGTAAGTGCAGGAAGAATGATAATTGCTTTTTTTCAATCAATTATCTATTTCTGGAGTAGGTAAAATGGATCAATTTGTCTCTTAGGCTAAGATGTATTACAATTTGAATATCTTTGAAGGAATTCATTTTATTTTATTTTATTTTTTTTTATTTTTTATTTTTTTATAGCTACTTTATTTATTTCTTTCTTTATTTTTGGCTGTGTTGGGTCTTCAGTTCGTGCGAGGGCTTTCTCTAGTTACGGCAAGTGGGGGCCACTCTTCATCGCGGTGCAGGGACTGCTCTTCATCGCGGTGCAGGGACTGCTCTTCATCGCGGTGCGCGGGCCTCTCACTATCGCGGCCCCTCCCATTGCGGGGCACAGGCTCCAGACGCGCAGGCTCAGCAGCCGTGGCTCACGGGCCCAGCCGCTCCGCGGCATGTGGGATCCTCCCAGACCAGGGCTCGAACCCGTGTCCCCTGCATTAGCAGGCAGATTCTCAACCACTGCGCCACCAGGGAAGCCCCTATTTTATTTTTAATTAATTAATTTAATTTATTTATTTTTGGCTGTGCTGGGTTTTCATTGCTGCTCGCAGGCTTTCTCTAGTTGCGGTGAGTGGGGGCTCCTCTTTGTTGTGTGAGCAGGCTTCTCATTGCCGTGGCTTCTCTTGTTGTGGCGCACGGGCTTAGTTGCTCTGCAGCATGTGGGATCTTCCCGAACCAGGGCTCGAACCTGTGTCCCTGCATTGGCAGGCAGATTCTTAACCATTGCGCCACCAGAGAAGCCCTCATTTTAATATTGAGGAGATTTCTGTGCCACTTGAAATTATAAAGTAAATTATTTTATGAGTATTCTGATTTTAATTTTATATGTTAAATACATAGTATTTTTTTCACCATACCTCTTTTCTTAGCAATTATCTCAACACAGATTTAAATGAAGATTGACACCAAATAATACACAACAACTTTATTTCAGTGCTTCATGTGATCTACTAACTTGGGAAGTTCTATCCTCACTTTTCTGAAAAGAAAAATGATGTCAATGATTTATTCGTCTCACTCTTTCTGAATGAAAATGTGGATTTTTAAAAAAAAATTCAGAGCTGAAAATGTATACAACAGTTTGCTAATATATATTATCTGTGATACTGTGATATTATAAGAAATATATGTTTGGTCTCCCTCCCTGGTACCTGATTCAGAGTTTCTAAAACCCTCATAATTTCCTGAGTGAAATGTGAAAGGAGCATCTTTTGTGGTTCATAATAAGCCCCTTTCAACCATTTCTAAATTTATGCTAATGAGGTGACTCTTGGATAACTAGGGCTGGTTGTCTGAGGAACCAACCATATGGATTAGAAAGTTGGAACTTTCAGCCCCACCCTCAGACCTACAGGAAGGGGAAGAAGGGCTGGACATGAATTCAATCACCAATAACCAGTGATTTAATCAACCATGCCTACATGACGAAGCCTCCACAAAAACCCTCAACAAAGAGATTCACAGAGGTTCTGGGTTGGTAAACACATCCGTATGCTGGCAGGGTGGTGCACCTGTCCAGAGAGGGCGTGGAAGCTCCCTGGCCTTTACACATACTTTGTCCTATGCATTTCTTCCATTTGGCTGTTAGTGAGTGAAATCAAGTCTCCCTAAAACCAAGTTCCTTTACTGAGTTTATGATTAATCTTTGATTAATCGTATGATTAATATGTATATCTATATATTTATATGTCTCTCTCTATATATATCATTTGAGAGAAAAGGGAATAAAAGTATGAGTGACAGAGTGGGGAAAGGGGGCAGAGAGGAAAGGAAGGGAGAAAGAGTTGAAGAAAAAAGAGCTGCTAGGAGGGAAATCAAATGAGCTCGAGTAGTCTTAAAGAAACTATTCTAATTATTATTTATTTTTAGTAATTTCATTATTATTATCACTGTTATTATTAGATATGACATTTTATGATAACATTGTTAAGTGGTATAAAATAGAGGTTTAAAGAAAATAAATGAAATACAAAATTTCACCAGGGTACAGCATAATCAACCTTTTCATAGATGTGTTTTGTGACTATGAATAACTTGGGTATATTATCCTTTAGTGTGAGAGTAAAAACATTTCACATAGATTCCTATCAAATTTTCTAAAATGTTTTAATCAGGAAAAATATTTTTCAAATTTTTCTCAAACTAGCGTTTATTTAGTACACAAATCGTTAGTTTTGAAGATAAATTTAACTTTTTTATACTTTGTATAGAAATCTAATAAACAATTGCAGCAGTAACAAAGAATCATAAGATGTATCAAGAAATTCATAATACAGTGGGGAGACCTTAATGAAAGAAAGATAGGAGGAGATAACTAATGGAATGGTGACAAATGAAGAATAATGAGAATAATTGGAAGAAGAGGTGAATTGTTATTGAAGGATCTGGAAGTTTTATTAAAGGTGGTGGAATTTGATTTACAGATTGAACAAACTAAAATTATAATCAGCAAATACAGGAGGAAAATGTACTAGAGAAGGAAGAATTTGAGCAAAACATTGAGATTGGACAAGTGCTTATGGTATGTTGAAAAAGAACAAGTGTGTCAGTGGAATTGTGGGGAAAATGGAAACAGGTCGAAGTGAAAGATGAGACTGAAAAGAAAGCTGGAACAAGTGAAATTGTGGAAGAATGTGAATGCCGGGCTGTAAAGATAAATTTCAGTTGACAGAGTTCAGTAAAGCCATCAGATCATCTTTTGCATTTTTACTTATCAGTAAATGACATTTATAGATTTGCCATTGTGAATAGACAATATTAAGAAGACCAAAAGTGATATAACATACCAACTCATTAAGTAACACTTAGAAAATAATATTTTTTCAATCTTAAAATATTTTCATGTTTGTAATTATATTCTAATCACTAGTTATTCAAGTTCATTCCCAACACTATTTTATTCAATACCAATTTTACTTATGGATTTCATAATTTACATGAATTTAAAATGTATTTTTCTGTTTATTTTCATGTATCTCTGCCCTACAGTAATGAGTGATGATGGTGTAACTTACTCCGATTTGCAACTTCAGCCATCATCTTAGCCACAGAGAAGGCAAAGACTTGAAATTCCTAAGAGAAGAGGTCTTTTGTGTTTTAGACGTCAATGCATTTTGTGTTTTCTACACTTTATCTTAAATTGCACTTAAAAATATATAAAATTATGCGTTATCATGCTCATATGCACACACACATAATTTAAATGTTTTTCTTTTGTTTTAAAAGATTCTTTTTGATGTAGACCATTTTTTTAAAGTCTTTATTGAATTTGTTACAATACTGCTTCTGTTTTATGTTTTGGTTTTTTGGCCACAAGGCATGTGGGATCTTAGTTCCCCGACCAGGGATCGAACCCGCACCCCCTGCATTGGAAAGCGAAGTCTTAACCACTGTACCGGCAGGGAAGTCCCTAAATGTTTTTCTTTTACTAAACAAGGAAAATAAGCACCTTTGAGGGAAGATTGACTTTTTCCCTATGAGAGTCCATAATTTTAACTATGTTGTAAACATTACATCAATATTTTTAGAATGAGTAAAATATTTGGGGATTGAAATATGTTATTTATCATTTTCTGTCATTTAAGATATCAATACTATATAATAGGATATTTGTGAAATAGAGAAGTGATAAAATGTAGAGGTAATTTCACTATTCTAACACAGTTGCTGTGACTTGGATTATTTTTCTTGTTTTCCTGATTTATATATTTGCTAACTTAGTGTGTTCGAAGTGTATCTTTTTCAAGTGTCATGCTTCTCATACACATGCTGCAGTGCTATTACTTTACTGGTATGTATGACTATACGGAGTTTGACTATCTTCCTATCATTTGAAATTTTCTTTAATTTGTATTTTCCCTGTTGCTAATTTGCATTCCTTGGATGTTTTAAATTAATAAGTGGAATGATTAGAAGTGTGCTGTGTATTAATGCGCTAGTTCTATTTTGTCTTACATGAAATGGATATTCATGACTTTGGCTAAGATGTATTATTTTTAACTAGGGCCTCAATTGGTTACTTTCCAATTTTTTAGATTGTTAATTATTACAATGTTATGTATGATACACACATTTACCATGTGGCTAATGACGAATTCATTAATTCAATTTTGCTTAATATATTGTTAACAATTTTTTAAAAGCCCTTTTATGCCTTATACACTCTGCCTGTTATGGATTCAGAAATTGTGTTCTTTTTTTATTTCTCATGAACTATTCATCTTACTAGTGTACATGCTTCTTACCAATGTAGTTACCATTAGATTTATGGGAAATCTAATGGTCTGGGAACACTTTATTGATGATATTATTAATTGTGTGTATATGCATAAGTACGTGTAAAATGATATACTTCACCATTGTTCTTGTTTTTCCATATGTCAAAACAGAATGATTTAGAGTCATTATCCTGTCTTTTAAATTTACCTTTACCTAACAATATTTCTTAGTTTTTCACTGTTTATAAAGTGCTTTCACATATGGAAATCAATTACAAATGAACTCCACAAGGTAAGTTTCTTTTTTATACACAATATACAAACATAAGCAGAGACATGGTGGTTAAATGGCATGTTACAGACACTGGAGTCTGTAATTGTTGGAAGTCAGTCTTTACCTGGGAAGTTCAAGGCCTTTTCTTCCTCTGATGACTCTCAACTAACTTTTCAACAAGGAGCTGGATGTTTTTCTTTTTCTAGTTTTAACTAAATTTCTTAAAATACAACCTTTGCTATATATCTCACTCAGGCAACTACAGCTAAGGATTGATGTATGTGATGGTAAATGGTTCACTTCACATTGTGAAAACAAGAATCTATCAGTATTTCTTGAAATGTTAGTTGAACATGGTTTTGGCCCTCGGGTTTCACTGTTTATAAAGCAAAGGTCAAAATTTTTTCCAGATATTGGTGATGTATTCATGGCCATAAAGAAAAAATATGAGGGAAGAGTAGAGTAGTTTCTTACAGGTATTATTATTCTCAAAGTGCTACATAATTAATATACAAAATTATAATTTACCAAAAAGAAAGATAAAGGAGGTAACATGGGACATTAATTATATCACCAAAAATAACATAAGTAAAATTTGGACATAGGCCTTTTAAATCATTTTTACATATATATAATTATATGAGTGCATACATAAAAACATTAAAATAATACCATATATTACTTAAACAAACTTATTTTTTCTTTTAACAAAATGCAAGTTTACTCTATACCTTTTGTTTTCACATGATATAAAATGCTTACTTTCACTATTCATTAAATATTGGACTGTCTGTAGTTTCAGCTTACCCTCTTGTCTTTCATTTTTACATATACTCCCTAGTGATTCACCTAGTTTTTTGGCTGTAAATATCATCTAACTGCTAATGACTCAAAATTTATATCAAACTTGGATTTCTCTCCTGCATTCCAGACTAACTACACAGTATTGTAATCCAAATCATCTCTTGAATGTTAGTAGAAATCTCAAACATGTACTCCAAATTGTACTCCTGATATTATCCACCCAAATGCTCTCGTACACTTTTTCTCACTTATATGCTTGCTGTCACGATTACATAAATGTTTTGCACAAATTTGACATTTGAAGTGAAAGACATGGAATTCAGCCAGATGAATACAGGTTGGCCACAGGTCCACTGTTTTTCACTGATTCCACCTTGACAAGTAGGTTTAGATAATACTAAAGACTTGGAAGAATGCAAAGTCAAGAAATTCAAGTTTAAGAAGTTTAAGAAGATATATATGTATTATCAAAGTTTGGAGCAAAGGCCTAGAGGATCTGAAAGGTAAAATCTGCTGTGTCACCTCTACTGAGAAGTCCATGGAGCAAGTTATTCATCTCAGATTCCATGTTTTCTATTCAGATTATATGCTTATTTTCATTATGTACTTCGAAGTTTCAAATCTCTACTGAAATGTCCCATACGTTTACGCCAGTTTCCGTCTTTCCCACTAGATGCTTTAACCTATCAATCATTGTTATTTCAAATTCCCTGCCTAGAAATTACAACTGATCCATCTCCAGATCTGGTTTTTAATGTTTTATCTTTAAAAAATGTTCTACTCAGTGCAGAATTTATTGCTCAGACAGGTGGATTTTCTGTCCCGTTCGCGGTGGCATCTGTCCTGTATTGGTAGATTTTGTGTGTGAGGCAATTACCTCTCTCTCCCCCAGCAGAGGTCCTCTGCTCTGTACAATTTCAGGATCCCCAGCAGAAGATGGTTTTCTGTCCCTTCTCTAGAAGCAGGTGGCTTTTGCCTATTGTCAGTGCAGGGTACAGGATGGGTTAGATTTCTACCTTTTCCTCCAGTAGCAGGTGAACTCTTCCTAGAATGGGTGAGGTGGCAGGTGGTGGAACATTTATTAATCCTTCCCCAGGGGCAGCTTGTTTTTTTGGGGTCCTGGAGTCTGGACACCCACAGCACCAGGTGGGTTTTATGTTTGTCCCTCAAGGACAGACATTAACCACCTTGTACTTAGGCAGGGCTCAGAGCAGAGATGGTCCTCTCCAGATTTACCCACTACACCCACAAACTTTGGCAGATCCTGTAGACCCGCATCAGAGAGAGAGGGGTTCTCTCAAGCTTCCCAGTGGAAGCCAGCAGAGAATAATTGGCAGTTGGGTGTGAAGTCCCATTAGTCTATGGGTACAAGAGATTCTAAAGTCTCATGATAGCCTGCTCTTACCCTTGAAGATTTGTTGAAATTCTTCACTGTTTTATGACTGCCACTATTCCTCCTATGCTTTGCCAAAGGTGAAATAGAGTTTGTGTCCTGTCTTTCCAAGGAAGCGGGGCTTCACCTCTTTAGAATTCAGATCACCTGATCCCTTTTTAAATTCAGCTGCTTCATTCTCTCAAAATGAGTTATGATTTTGTAGATTACCTTCCTTTTCTCTATTTTTAGGATGAGAGCTATATTGTTGTATAGTTTACTACACCTAAAACAGAAGAACTCTAAACATTTAGAAGCTGATGTCACAAGTTTTATTCAAATCTTTCTACAGATCATCCTAATCCATCTTCTTCATGGAAATTCGTTGCAGTGATTCTGTGGATCATTTGCCTGGGACTTCTTTCATCTGTTGGATACTTAGCCATTGAGTGTAAGTCACAACGTGAAATAGAAGTTTGCTTTTCCATTACTCACGTAGTGAAATCTGTTGAAGATAGTACAGTGTTTTGATCATTTCTATTCCTTTACAAAGTATAATATTGTCTGCACAGAACTTAAGATAATTTCTTAGAGACACATCAAAATATTGTCCATTTTTAAGCATATCGTGAACATTACTTAATGCCTTACTATTTGTTCTCATGTTTCCTTTACCAGAAATGCCTTTAAAATTTTTTTTACTCTATGAAAAACTTGCTTACACTGTTATCA
Source organism: Balaenoptera acutorostrata (assembly GCF_949987535.1). NCBI lineage: Eukaryota > Metazoa > Chordata > Mammalia > Artiodactyla > Balaenopteridae > Balaenoptera > Balaenoptera acutorostrata. The sequence goes on along the minus strand of NC_080074.1, from coordinate 98,580,631 downwards.
GACCAATTTTTCTTTCTTCTGTGATCGATTGCTGTGTGAAGTTGCTGTACATATATTGTAATTTGATTTTTATAATTTTGACTCTGCTAATCCAACTCTGCAAATTTGAGTTATTTGAAGCAAGTGATGTTTCATTAATCATTTTTGTATTTCCAAATTCAGTACAATGTCTTACACATAAGAATGTGTCCAGTTATTTTTCTTTTCGAGTTTAAAACTGACCTTTCTGAATTCTCTTCAATGAATAAGAAGTCATTTCAATCAGAAGGATGTCCAGGAAATATCTCCTCTAACAAGGAAGTAAATAAAACAGGTAATTTTGTAAGAGTCCCTGAGTCATAATTTTATTGCAGGAGAGAAGTGATAATTAACTATTTTGCTTGATACATGTAAATGTATATGAGTCAAATCTACTTGTATGTCAAAAAGTATTTCTCTTGTAGTCCTGTGTATATTATGTATACACTCAAAATGATGACACTATCAAATGATGACCTAAAGTTAAATAAAATACTTTGACAAGGTATCTGTTTTGGGATATCTATATATAATTTCATTTATGTGCCTCTTATTTTCTAATTTTTGAAACTTACAGCTTTTTAAAAATAAATATATACATGTTTTATTTTCATTGTGAAGACAAAGAACATTATGTTGACAATTTTAACACATATATTTTGGATATATTTCCTGATACATTTCTAATTTTGTCATTAAAAAATTGTTTCCCAATATGCATCTTATGAGTCTTGAAGACCAAAATGTTTTCAAAGAAGTGAGTTATTAATTTAAGATAAATTTACTACTAAATTTAAGTGCACATAGTCTATAATGTAAAAATCAGAAGACTTTTTATTTGTAGACAGTAGATTTGCTGTGTCAATTTACTGGATGTGATTTGCACGATGGAAGTCATTCAGTTATATTCTACTTTTTTAATAGTTTGGAAATATCCTGCTTGTTCAAACAACTGGCATCAGTATGGAGGAAACTGCTACTGTTTTTAAAGAAACACACTTCCTTGGAAAGAATGTCACCATTATTGCACTGATTTAGATTCAAGATTTCTTAAACTGAATATTGAAGAAGAGATGGCAAAGACAAGATTTTTGTTTCATAAATTTCAGTATCAGAAAATTGTAGAATGACAGCAGTCACTCGAGTTTTATATTCTTCTGAACTACCTTCCATATCATAGTCACAGAAATCTTTGCAATTTGTAATTTTGAATGTGTACTTCAATAACACCTGAGTGGTTTTCCCCAGCACTTGGGGTAAAGTACAAATAACATGTAGATAAGGTCACTTGTGATCTGATTTCTACCTATTTCTCTGGCTTCCTCTGCTGTTAAGGACTCTCCATAACACAGCTCTAAGGGAAGTGTGCCACGATCTCCAGCTGTTTTAAAGTTATTTAAATTCATCATGGTCCCCCTATGCTCTTTTATGCCCTTTTTCCATTTACCTGTGACAAATTTTATCTCCTTCACCTCCCATCCCAAACTGTTGTCTCTCGGTTAATACATCCTCATTTTTAAGATTTCAGCTTATTAGACGATCCCCTTGGAAAATATTCTTGGTTCACTAAAACCTGTTAAAATCCCCTGCGAATTCTTCTCCTTTGATCTTGTATTTCTGTTCTTGTAGCATATGTCACTTCTCATTACATGAGCTCATTGAATATTGTTCAATTTTTCAGTGCCTAATTTAAGCAACTACAGTTTTAAGACTTCTTGCTCACTTTTACAACCCCAAACTTAAGAAAATGCCTAGAATATAATGTGTACTAAAAAAAATTGCTCAGTGAATAAATGAGTCATTAGCTCTGGACATGCAGCGTATGGCTGAAGAATTTATGGTGAATCCTTCCAGATTCTCTTGATATAAAGAACAGAGAGGGCTTCCCTGGTGGCGCAGTGGTTGAGAATCTGCCTGCTAATGCAGGGGACACGGGTTCGAGCCCTGGTCTGGGAAGATCCCACATGCCGCGGAGCGGCTGGGCCCGTGAGCCACAATTGCTGAGCCTGCGCGTCTGGAGCCTGTGCCCCGCGACGGGAGGGGCCGCGATAGAGAAAGGCCCGCGCACCGCGATGAAGAGCGGTCCCCGCACCGCGATGAAGAGTGGCCCCCGCTTGCCGCAACTGGAGAAAGCCCTCGCACGAACCGAAGACCCAACACAGCCAAAAATAAATAATAAATAAATAAATAAATAAGAAAATCCTTAAAAAAAAAAAAAAAAAAAAAGAACAGAGAATCCAAAGGGAAGTTTACATGAAATATGAGCATTTAAACTATTATATTCCTCCTTTTCAAGGAAAGCTTTACTTTCTGATTTATTTTCCTCTTCCTCTCTGCAGAATTTTATAATAAAATTGTCAAAAATGCAACGTGGTATGCAAAAAGAAAAGTTTTCCATCAGTTTATACTACAACTACCAACAACTGAAATGGGTTTGGCTTAGATGGCACACAACGTACCCTGAACAAGAAAGTCTCTTGCTGTTTTAAAATTTCAGTAAAGAATAATATTATTTTCTTCTAAATCTAAATAGTTAATGTAGATATGGACAGATATTAGATTTCATAACAGGTGTAGCCATAATAAATCAACAAGGAAATGACAGGAAAGATGGAAAGAAGGGAATAAAATACTAAGTAAATACTAAATTTTATACTAAGCTAAATATTTTACTTTCAAAACTCATTTAGGTTGCTGATTGAGTTATTACCATTCTGCATTTTATTAAAAGGTAATTGAATAAGTAAACTTGCATGAGATTACAAAGTGAGTACGTATCAGATTTGTCATTTTAACTTCAATATAGTTTGACTCCAAGACATGTGCACATAATGAAATTTTCTGAAAGTGTGCTCTCTGCTTCTCTAGGACTCTCCCAGTGTACTTTGTATTAGTTTGCTGTCATAACAAATCACCACAAACTGGGTGGCTTAAAACAACAGAAATTAATTCTCTCATGGTTCAGGAGAGCAGAAGTTTGAAATCAGGATCTTGGTAGAGTTGGTTCCTCTGGAAGATCCTTTGCCTTGAAGGAGCTAGCTGAACTTTTCCAGGGAGAAAACTGTTACTGATTATTAAAAACAATTTTTTGTACTGTATATACTGTAGAACTTGTGTATCAAAATGCTAATGTATAAAGGAAATCTAGTAAACCTCTGTGAAAATACAAGATATTCTGGCAATCCTTGGCATCATTCAAAGACAGTCAGCCCTGCGTGTCTGCACCTTCCGAATCCTCTGGTCCAACCAACCATGCAGATACAGAGGGCTGACTGTACTACTCCATTTTATACGAGGGATTTGAGCATCTGTGGGTTTTGATATCCTCAGGGGTCCTGGAACCAATCCCACTCCCCCACACACACCCTGGAGACAACGGGATGATTGTCTATACCTCCAACTTCCATTGCTCCTTCTCTGCATCTCTGTGTGTCTATTGCTCTCTTATGAGGATATTCTCATGGATTTAGGGCACAATCCAATATGCTTTCATTGTCATCCTAAACGTAGTTACATCTACAAAGAACCTATTTCCAAATAAGGCCACACTTTGAGGTTCTGGGGGTCATGAATTTCTGTTACTGGTTACATGGACTAGAGTGACAATATTGGAGATTTAAAAGTCCTCAAATTGTCACTTTTCCCAGAAGCCATTTGCTAAATTCTGAGATAAGACAGAGAGAGGAAGTGAAGTCAAAAGATTCCGAGGAAAAAAAAAGTAGAAACTTCCCAAAGAGTTGTGGTGTTTAGGGAGCAAAGACTAACCAGAAGAAGGGGTTATAAACAGACAAACAGAAAACAGTGTATAGAAGCCATGGATGGATCAGTGAACCGACAGTGGAGACCTGCACCACGGTCACAGCTGGTGACAATGGCTGAGTCTAGGAACAGCTAGAAGCTAAGAACTAAATTTGTCCTTTGGTAGAAGGCATGGCTTCAAGACAAAATAATGTGGTGGAGATTTTACTATGAACAAAGGGAAAAAAATGGCAAAGCTGAAGAATAGTGGGTCTGAAATACATGGCTGGCAATACCCTCAAGACGTCTGTCAAATTTTGATGCTGTGTGTAGTAAGATGGTAAATAATTGAAAGGAAAATAAATGAAGAAATGAACTGAATTTCTCATAGATTACAGGAATAGAGTAACTCAGTGTTACCAGAACTTAATCCCTCTAATTCCCTAATTAAAGTGATCACATCCCCACCCTATCCACTTTGAAGGAAGTTAAAAGATGGGCCACTTTATCATGAAAGATAACTTCATCTGGACCAATGTGGTTCTTTTATACACAGTATCTGACATACAATCCAAAAAATTATAAGACTTTCAAAAAGGCAGTAAAATAGTATCAATAATCAAGAACAACCTATACACACACACAGACACACACACACACACACACACACACACACAAGAGATTAGGCTACACAAACAGTCCATATGTGGGGTTACCAGACCAGGACTTTAAAGGACTTTAAACTATGATAAATGTGTTCAAAATTTATGGGAAAATATAGACAAAATAGATGTAATTAAGATGTGTTAAGAATTTCACTAGAAAATTTGTCTCCAAAAACAACCAAATGGACATTCTAAAACTGGAAAGCTGTAATATCTGAAAGTAAGAACTCAATGGATAAGTTAAATAGCAGATTACAAGCAATAGCAATAGCACTTGCAAATGGAAAATGTAGTACTGGTGAACTCAGAAAGACTGGTCAGTATAAAAATACACAAACTCAAGCACAGAGACAAAATAAAGTAGAAAAAGAAAAACTGATAGATAGATGAACAAAATGTGTTACATACTCAACAAGGCAAATTTATGGAGAACTGGAATCATGGGACAAGAGTAGAGAAAAAGTGGGAGCAGTAAACCATCCCAACAGAATAAAACAAAACATGGCAAACTCAGAACAGGATAAACAGAAACAAAACCATAACAAGGCATATCATAGTCAAAATGCTGACAACAAAGATGAAGAGAAAATATTAATAGTAGCCAGAGAAAGAGAACAACAGTAACCCAAGCAGTTAACAGAAATAATGGAAGGCAGAAATTCATGGTATTGTACTTTGAAAATGACAAACAAAAATAACTACCAAAATAATATTCTATATCCAGTAAAAAATATCTTTCAAAGATTAAGGTAAAATAAAAGTATTTAAGGAAAATCAAACTTTGGCAATTTGTCAATAGCAGCAGGTCTGATAGTGATGGAGGTGACAAGAAATGATGACTTATGTATATATGTATATTGGTCAGATTTACTGATGTATTAGAAGTGGTGTGTAAGAGAAAGAGGGACTTCAAGGATGACTCCAGGGTTTTTTGTTTGTTTATTTTAGCTTTGTATTTTGACACTTACAAAAAGCTGAAGAAGTAGTACAAAGGATTACTGTATATCCTTTATCCAGACTACTTTAATGTTAAAATATTATCATATTTGCATGCACTCTCTCTTCTTCTCTTTCCCTCCCTCTTACATCCTTTCCCATCCCCCCTCCTCAATATTTGTCTTTGTGTTCAAGAAATTTGGAAGGTTATTTGTCAAAATTCTTTACAAAGTGGATTGAAGTTGCTTTCTTTTGGAAAGTATTAGTATAGGCTTTGGGCTATAAACTAAAAAGAGGGCTCGTTTGTGATTACAAAAGCTCAGTGGAGATTTTTACTTTCTCTTTTCATCAGAGGTCAAGACTAGTCCAGGGAAGGCAAAACTTGACCTCTACCCATCTTAGGTTTTCAGGTGGGTCTCGTTAACCAAGAAACAGATTAACAAGAGAAAAAGTTTATTAACACATGCAGTGCATATCATGTGGGAGAAAACTAAATGGAAGAGTAATTCAAAGTGAGGACTTAGAAGACAGATATTGTTCTATCTTCACAAAGAACAGGAAATCTGTAGAGAAATGATAGGGCAAAGGTAAGCAATTTTAAGCTTCCCAGGGAAGCAAACTGTGGGAAGGTAAATATCTGGGAGGCGAGTAATGGAATGTTTGCAGATTCATCTGGTGCTGTCAATGGGCAGATAAGGGTCTGTTTCAAGTAAAAGGAGCGTTTATAGTCTGCCTTTACACAGAAAAGGGAAGGGTAGACTGACCTTTTCCCTGTGTTTGCCATTTCTGTTTGTTTTTTGTTTTGTTTCGTTTAGTTGATAAAAGGAAACCACCAACAGGTTTTTTTCCTCACAAGTTTGAGATACAATTGACATAGAACATTGTGTAAATTTAAGGTATACAAGGTGATGACTTATACACGTGTGTATGGTGAAATGAGTACCACAATAAGGTTAGTTAACGCATCTATAACCTCACATAATCACCATTTTTTTGTTGTGCTGTGAGAACATTTCAGATATACTCTCTTAGAAACTTTCTGTACAGTAAATCCCCAGAACTTATTCATCTTATAATTGGAAGTTTGCCCCTTGTGACCAACATCTTCCCATTTCCCCCTCCCCCTAGCCTTTGGCAACCATGATTCTACTCTCTGTTTTTATGAATTCAGCTTTTTTAGATTCCACATGTAACTGAGATCATAGAGTATATGTCTGTGTCTGGTTTATTTTGCTTAGCGTAATGCTCTCCAGGTTCATCCATGTTGTCATGAATAGCAGGATTTCCTTCCTTTTTATACCTGAATAGTATTCCCTTGTTTATATACCACATTTTCTTTATCCATTCATCTGTTGATGATTGATGGACATTTAGGTTGTACCCACATCTTGGTTTTGTGAATAATGGTGCTATGACAATGGGGTGCAAATATATTCAAGACAGTGATTTCAAGCTGCTTCTTAATTACCTCTAGCTCAAAATAGTTTTTATGTCAAAGAGGCATATTTTGGGGCATATACTATTTGCTTCACTAACAAGTGTCCTTGTTACTATTTCCTGAAATGTAGGTTTTATTTGTTATTGTAGCCTTTGAGGGTCCCACCTTTAGAAAGAAAACTTGTATTCAACTTTTTAGGTTAGATGGCCCCTGGGCTTTACTGTGTGTTTCCAGTGCTCAAAACAGAAACTAAAATTCCCCCAAGGTTATTACAAACCCTCAGAATGAAAGCCAGTTTCTGTGGTTGCTTTTATCTTAGGGTTTTCATTTTCACTGAATTCTGAGTTTCTACAGAGTTTTTACCATTTTTTGTTTAACAATGTTTTCTCTAAGCTATAATATACAACAATATCATAAAACATTTTTTGTTATTTTTAGTGGAACCTAATATCTTCCCTTCCTTAGTTCCAGAAACAGAAGCAAAGCCCAATTTAAGTTGCTTAATTTTTCCAAAGCAAATGTATGTGCTTCTTTGCATGCTTTTTTATGACTTAAACATTTAATAATAAAATCTTAAAGCAAATGTGACTAAATGTTAAATTTTGTTAATTCCGTGTGGTGTATATTACAAATTCAGACAATAATTTAAAAACTAATTTGGACCAATACATTCCTCAGCCCTTAATTGGCTATGTAGAAAATAAATCATTTTCTCCATGGCATTTTATACTAATTTCCACCTAAAATGCTGTTCAACCCACTTCTTAATACCCTTCATAAAATATACAAAGGGCAATTGCACTGAGAATAAAATCAAAAGTTATTACTAGAGTATACGAAACCCTGAATGATTTAGCCTCTGCTTCTCTCTCCACCACTTCTTACGCTCCTCATCTTTTCCATCATTCTGCTTCCACCAAACCGTCTTTCCTTAGAGTCAAAGACTCTTCCAATGACTTCACATTTGCAAGTATTATTTCATTTGCCAAAAATTCTGTTACCCTAATGATTTGCCCAGACAATTTCTAGTCATTCTACAGGTTTCAACCCAGAGGCCATTCTTTTCCTAGAAGCCTTGTAAGTCCCCTTCAAACTCAACTATTTATTTTCTAAGTTTTGTAGCAATCAGTGCCATATTCTTATTGCAAGAGTAATTCAATTTCTGCCAAACATGTCATGGGCTATAGTAAATTTGTAGAGGAATTTTGAAGATTGGAGGATGTATTTGTTGATTTTTCAACTTTCATTTTGAAAATTCCAAGTATAGAAAATTTAATGAAATCTCATATACCCTCCACCAAGCTTTAATTTTATTTAATTTTTAAAAACTTTTTTATTATGGAAAATTTCAAACATGCACAAAACTGGAAGGAGTAGTGTAATAAATCCCCATGAATCCATAAATTAGCTTCAAGAATTATCAACACATGGCCAATCTCATCTCATCTATATCATTCTCTTGTCCCCTCTCCATTTTGTTTAAACCGTAGGTCCTTATTGGCTATTTATTTTAAATATAGCAGTGTGTACATGCCAATCCCAAACCCCTAACTATCCCTCCCCTGCCGGTATCCATAAGTTTGCTCTCAAAGTCTGTGAGTCTGTTTCTGTTTTGCAAATAAGTTCATCTGTATCATTTTTTTTAGATTCCACATATAAGCACTGTCATACGACATTTCTCTTTCTCTGCCTGACTTACTTCACTCAGTATGATAATCTCTAGGTCTATTCATGTTGCTGTAAATGGGATTAGTTCATTATTTTTAATGGCCGAGTAATATTGCATTGTATATATGTACCACAACTTTTTTATCCATTCCTCTATCAATGGACATTTAGGTTGCTTCCATGTCTTGGCTATTGTAAACAGTGCTGCAATGGACATTGGGGTGCATGCATCTTTTCGGACCATGTTTTTCTCTGGAAATATGCCCAGGAGTGGGATTGTAAGATCATATGGTAGCTCTATCAGCTACATATAAAAAAATGAAATTAGAACATTCTTTAACACCATATACAAAAATAAACTCAAAATGGATTAAAGACTTAAATGTGAGACTGGACACCATAAAACTCTTAGAGGAAAACAACACAGAACACTCTCTGACATAAATCACAGTAATATCTTTTTTGATCCATCTCCCAGAGTAATGAAAATAAAACAAAAATAAACAAATGGGACCTAATTAAACTCAAAAGTTTTTGCACAGCAAAGAAAACCATAAACAAAATGAAAAGACAACCCACAGAATGGGAGAAAATATTTGCAAACGATGTGACCAACAAGGGGTTAGTCTCCAAAATTTACAAAGAGCTCATGCGGCTTGATATCATTAAAACAAGCCACTCAAAAAATGGGCAGAAGATCTAAATAGGCATTTCTCCAAAGAAGACATACAGATGGCCAAGAGGCACAGGAAAAGATGTTCAACATCACTAATTATTAGAGAAATGCAACTCAAAACTACAATGAGATATCACCTCACACCAGTCAGAATGGCCATCCTCAAAAAATCCACAAACAATAAATGCTGTAAAGGGAGTCCTCCTACACTGTTGGTGGGAATGTAAATTGGTACAGCCACTATGGAGAACAGTATGGAGGTTCCTTAATTTTATTTAATTTTTAAAAGTTTCAAGTTTGAAAGGATCTAAAAGCATTATTAGTTTAATACTTGTGCATACTTAATAAAATTATAGTTTAAAATTTAGCTCAACACTGGGTATTATCAACAGTTTATTAAATTTAAAAATGAATCTGTTCATAAGTTAATTTTTTAAAAAACCCAAAACTTTGTTATAAAAGATAAATTCTTCAATTGTTGGCCTTTATTCCCTGCAAGGAAATTTTTATGATATGTTGTACATGGAAAAATAATTCAATAACTATTGGTAGAATTTTCTTCTGGAAATTTTCTTCAAGGAGAACACTCAGAGAATGGCTTTTGTGTCTTTGAATACATCACATTTTATAAATTACAAGCTTTTACACAATCCTCTGCATGCAGATATATGTGTTTGGAGTTAAGCAGTTTTCTGTATAAGCTTTAAAACTTGAGCCATAGACTGCAAAGTTTCCGTTCTGCATTTCAACCATTGTTAGTCTAGATTAGAGAAAAGGACAAATTATATTCACAACTTTACTAATGCAAAAATACAAAAATGAAATAATATTTAAATATAGGTACTGAAATAATATCATTTCAGGAGATTTTGGGACCATGCCTGGCCTTTATTAATTCATAGATATGCAAAATATAGCCAACTCAGATAATAACAGTAAAAATTTCATTCTATTATAAATTATGTGCCACTATTTTATTATACATTAGAAATTAGTGATTTTAAAAAGTCTGAAATCGCTTCATCTATGTATGTGAGTCAAAATGAAAGTTAAAAAAATTAAAACAAATAGATTAGAAGTGAATTCAGAATTCAATTTAGAAGTCAGCAGATGTCACGCTTTGTGCAAAAATAATCTTCTTCAGATATATGCAATTTCACTTGGTAAAAATAGGGCTTCCCTGGTGGCGCAGTGGTTGAGAATCTGCCTGTCAATGCAGGGGACACAGGTTCGAGCCCTGGTCTGGGAAGATCTCACATGCCGCGGAGCAACTGGGCCCGTGAGCCACAACTACTGAGCCTGCGCGTCTGGAGCCTGTGCTCCGCAACAAGAGAGGCCACGACAGTGAGAGGCCCGCGCACCGCGATGAGGAGTAGCCCCCGCTCGCAGCAACTGGAGAAAGCCCTCGCACAGAAACGAAGACCCAACACAGCCAAAAATAAATAAATAAATAAATAAATTTATTTTTTTTAAATTAAAAAATATTAAAATAAATTGTGAAATCCTCTGATATGTATATACACACACATACATAAGTGTGTGTGTGTGTGTGTGTGTGTAGGCATTTCATGTAGAGATAGTTATAGCTGTATATCTATTTGGCCTGGGATATTGAGTATTTTGTAGTTATATAATTAATGTAATAAATGGTGGTTTATTTTCCACTGGGAACCAGTGGGAAATTGAAGGCTGAGGGAAGAGGAATGATGCTACATCAATGTGAAACTGACAAAATAAAAAAGTATCATGGTTTGATAGTATATGTATTTAAAAGGACAAGAGAATGAACTCTCTTGACACAGCAAAAACTAGCCACTGTAAGAAAAACAATCAAGAGATTTTTAGTAACTCCTCTTAGTTGGTCTCAACCTATGTACATTAAAGCCTCATTTTTTTTATTCTCACTTTTTTCATATGTTTCTTCAATTTCTGTGTTTGTTTTCCTATACTACTCTCATCACATTTCACCAGGGTACTGATTACACTGGATTATACTTTATTTATTTATAATTATATCTCTGACTGAAGTGTGAAGCTCTTGAAGGAGTTAGGTCCTAATCATCTCTGTAGTAATTTCTGCATAGTTCCTGGAAATTGAGTCACACTCAACAAATATTAATTACATGCAGAAACAGAAATTTAGTATGCTAGTTGTTTTGCTTCTAGCAAAAACAAAATTTTGCACTGCAGACTGAAAAATATTGAGATGGGGTGATACAAAATCTTAGTATTTCCAGAGAATAAACTCTTTTTTTTCAAAAGTAAAACTTGAGTAACACAGAAATGACACCACCCCAGATCAATTCTAAGGTGTACCAGTACCTTCAAGTTCCAAGTATATAATGAAATAGGAGGGTAGGTAGTGCCTGTTACAATGTAATAATGAATACAAGTCCCTGTTACTTGAAAGGAACCCATGACAGTAAAATGTTGTTCATTGATTACTGTCAACTAACCATTAGAGTGCAAAGTAAACTTTAAAATCAGTGAAAAGAAGGGTTTTTTTTTTTTAGTAATTTAATATTTCTGGCTGTGGAGTCAGAAAGATATATGTTTGAATCCCTAATGCAGCTACTACTCACTTTACAGCTTAGATGAATTATTATACACTCTAAGACTTGGTTCCTTACCAGAAAAATAAGATTAAAAATATTACCTGTTATATAAGGTTTTTAAGAGTACTTTGTGAGATGACATATATAAAACGCTTAAAACTGACAGATAGAAAGCTCCTAATTAACTTGATGCTAATATGGATGTTCTTTGGATTGTTTTTATTATGCTTGTTAAAAATTAAAGATGTAAATAATAATATATACTTGAAATAAAGAATTAGAAAATTTTATAGTCTAGAGAACTTTTGTTTCATCTGTGATATTATGAGACTTGAGGAAAGCAGAAGTGACAAACCACCTAGGTTTTATTCCTGATCTTTGTGCCAGCATGGAAAAATTACTAAACAGTGTAGTGAAAGGCCAGATCCTCCAAATGATGGAACTGACCTTTTTAGAGAGCTCACCTAGCATTCATCAAAAGGATTAAGGCTATATTCATAAACTCTATGAATACTAGGATATTGTCACTTGGTTCTGGTACACACAGTTGAGCTGTATAATCAAGTGGTTAAAAGAGCAAGCTATAGAAACAGAATATATAGGATATCTGAGAGTTCAGAAAGACCAAGACAGCTGTGGTTCACAGGACATAGTACTTGAGAGAGTTGAACAAATCTGAGGGTATTCAGAAGGTCTCACCTGAGTATTAGCAGAGCATTGATCAATGCATATGTATAAGAAAACTACCTAAGGACAAAGAAGGAGCTATCTAAAAGTTTAGAGGGAAAAGTACTTAGTGCTTGTATGAGGTCTGAAATCATGCTCATTTTCACCAACCAAATTGTAAAACCTCACATTTCAAAAGGCTTTGGGTAGATTACTTTGAAGGGTCTTGCCTCAGTAGCGGGGGATAATTAACTGTAGGTTGAGCATCAAGCTGGTTCCAAGTAACCTATCTATGCCCCAGATTAAAAGTTCATGTGTATATTTTAAAGTAAAAAATATGCCTCACCAAAGAAGGTAAAATACATAGCATTTGGAATTTTTTTAAAAAGTAAACAAGAAATAAAATAATATGACCATTAAAAGGAGGAAAATGCAGCAATCAAAACTGACTCAGAACAAACACAGATGTTAGAATGAGCAGATGAGGGCATTATAACAACTACTATGACTGTATTCCATATATCCAAAAAGTTAAGGAAATACATGGGAGATTCAAGAGATATTAGCCAAATCAAACTTCTACAAATGAAAACTTCAAAGTCTGAGATAAAATACACACTTTATAGAATGAGGAAATATTAGGCATTGCAGACGGAAAGATTAGTAAACTTGAATTCAGGATGATAGAAAATATCCAAAATGAAACACAAAGAGGAAAATAAATGAGCAGAGCATCAGTTAACTTCATCACAATTTCAATGGGCTTAATGTACCTGTAATTGTAGCATCTAAGGTAGAGGAAAGAGAAATGGGAAAGGAAAAATATATGAAGAAACAGTAACAGTAAATTTTCTAATCTTGCCAAAAATTATAAACTCATAGATCCAAGAGCTTCAACAAAACACAAGCAGGAGGGATATAAAAAAATCTAAACTAAAGCATATTACAAAGAAATTTCTCAAATCCAGTTATAAAGAAAAGTTATTAAAGCCCAGTGAGAGGGAGAATTAAAAAGACCTATTACAGAGTGGCTGAATGGATTAAAAAACAATGTGTTGCCTGTAAGGAACTTACTTTAGCTTTAAGGACACACGTAGGCAAAAAGTGAACTGATGAAAGAAGACATTCCATGCAAATGGTAGCCAAAAGAGAGCTGGAGTGACTATACTTATATCAGACAAAAGAGACTTTAAGTCAAAATCAGTCACAAGAGACAAAGAAGGTCACTGTGTTGTGATAAAAGGGTCAATTAATCAAGAGGATAAAATTACTATATTGTAAAAATATATGCATCCAATATTGGAGCACCTAAGTAAAGCAAATATTAACAGAACTGAAAGGATAAAAAGGTAGCAATAAAATAACAATAGAGGGCTTCTATATCCTGCTTTCAAACCTGAATAAATCATCCAGACAAAATCAATACGGAAATAGTAAACCTGAATAATACTATACATCAAATGAACCTAAAAGACATATACAGAACATTCCATCCAAAAGCAACAGAATATATATTCTTCTCAAGGGCACATGGAACATTCTCCAGGATAGATCATATACTGGGCCACAAAGCAAGCCTTAACAAATTTTAAAAGATTGAAATTATATCAAGTACATTTTCTGACCACAGTGGCATGAAACTAGAAATCAATAGCAGGAGGAAAAAGAAAAATTCACAAATACAGGGAAATTAAACATGCTCCTGAACAAACAATGGGTCAACGAAGAATTCAAAAGGAACATCAAACAATGTGTGAGACAAACGAAAATGGAAACAGCATACCAAAAATTATGGGATGCAGCAAAAGCAGTTTTAAGAGGGAATTTTGTAGCAATAAAGGCCTACATTAAGAGAAGAGAAAGATCTTAAATAAACAAATATAATATATCTACATTATCTAATAATATATCTAACATACAGCATGGTGACTATAGTTAACAATACTGTATTACATACTTGAAAGTTGCTAAGAGAGTTAATCTTAAGTGTTTTAAAAATATTGTAGTCATGTGAGGTGATAGATGTGTTAAATAACCTTTTTGTGATAATCATTGCATGGTATATATGTGTATCAAATCATCACATTGTATACCTTAAACTTACACAATATTATATGTCAGCCATATCTTGATAAAGATAGAAAAATAGTACAAAGTTTGGGAAGGGAGAAATGAAAAGATACTTTTACAAGAATCCTATACTATACATGAGTGATATAATAGCAATTGATCAGCTAAAGATAAATGTAATAAACTTCAGAGAAAACTTTAAAATAAAACAAATAGCGATACCTAGTAAGAAAGAAAATAGATAAGTAGATAACATTTTATAATAAATTAGAATATTCTTAAAAGACTGAAAAGGAGGAAAACAGGAATTAATAGTAAATTGAACAAATAAACAAATAGCAAGATAATAGGCTTAAATGTAAACATTTAAATAATCACATTGAATGTAAATGTTTTAAACTTCCCATTTTAAAAAGCAGAGATTGTCAGACTGGATAAAAAAGTTAATCCAATTGCACTCTGTCTACAAGAGAGTCACTTTTAATATAAAGATACATATAGGTTAAAAATAAAAGAATGCAAAAATACATGCTATACTAACACTAATCAATTGGAGTGGAAATATTTATACTAGACAAAGTAGAATTTCATAGCACAAAATATCATTAAGGAGATAGGACTTGTTGCATAATGATAGAGTCATAAATTTATAGAAAGTATGCAACAATCCTAAACATTTATGCACCTAATAACAGAACTTCAAAATCCATTAGGTAAAAACTGTTTAAACTGGAAGCAGAATACATTAATCCATAATTATAAGTCTAAGATTTCAATACCTCTCTCTCGATGATAGATAGAACAAATAGACAGAAAATCAGAAAGGATACAGAGAACTTGAGCAACACTCTCAACCAACTTGACTTAACTGAAATTATAGAACACTCTACCCAAGAACGATGTAATACACATTCTGTTAAAGTGCATACAGAACATTTCCAAAGAGAGACAATTGTCTGTCCATAAAACTAATCTCAATAAATTTTAAAGGATTTAGGTCATACTAAGTATGTTCTGTGATCAGAATGGAACTAAATTAGAAAACAATAATAGAAAGACGTCAGGAAAATTCCCAAATATTAGAAACTAAATAACACACTTCTGAATAATCAATAGATCAAACTAATGCAAAAGGGAATTTAAAAACTATTTTTAACTGAATGAAAATGAAAACACAATATTTCAAAATATGTGGGGATATTGCCAAATCACCTCAAATATTAATAGCATGAATGCTTCTATTAGAAAAAAAGAAAGGTTTCAAATCTATCAGCTTTTACCATAAGAGATTAGAAAAAGAAAAGTCCATCCTGAATAAGAAGATAGTAAATAAAAATCATAGTAGAAATAACTAAATAGAAAATCAAAAAATAAATGGTAAATAAGCACAAAAAGATGCTCAACATCATTAGTTATTAGAAAAACACAAGTTAAAACCACAATGAGATACCACTACATATCTATTATAAAGACTAAAATTTAAGAGACTGACTTTAATAAGTATTGACCAGGATGTAGAGTACCTAGAACTCTCACACGTTGTAATGGGAATGTAAAATTGCACAACCTCTTTGGATAACAGCTCAAGACTTTCTCAAAAAGTTATACATGTACCTATCATAAGATACAACCATTCTACTCCTAGATATTTATATAAGGGAAAGGAATGTCTATGTTCATACAAAGACTTCTACACAAATGTTCATTGCAAGTAGCTTTATTTGTAATAGTCAACAACTGGGAACTACCCAAATATCCATCAACATAATGTTACTCATTATTATTTGTATCGGATGCTCTGCTCCACAATCTCCTAAATTTAGTCTCTAAGAGTTTTTTGTAGAACTGATCAGAATATGGGGATGTCCTGGCATTGTGTGAAGGAAAATGTGATAGTGGAGTGATCATAGAGATAGTTTAGGGACAAATCCACAAATAGAGACCAATTGGTACAGAAACTTACTGGTTGGGTGAGAGAATGGAACCATCTTCCCACTGCCAGGAAACATTTGTGGAAATTTGTACTAGTCCCATCCAATGATACAACTTCACCAATTTAAAGAAATCCTGTTTGAAACCACAAATAAAATCAGTCCTTAGAATTTCATAAGTACAGGCTATAATCATTTAATCATTTTTTCCCACATTTGGGGAAGCTGCATTCTGTACGCTAGCATAATTCCAACTTAAACACCACATACAAAATACCTGCAATTTCTGTGCTTTCTTATTTCTAATGCAGAAAGATTTTTGGTTGGTGTATCTGAGTCTTAGTGCCTCTCGTGTTTTAGGTTCATATTCCAGTGAGTTGTTTCTTATGTTAGGACTAAACATAGAAAGGGGAATTAAAACAAACACTCAACCTGTTCCTCTCTGCTGTATATCTTCAGGAGACTGGAATTTTGAGACATACAAGAAGCTTGGCTCTCGTACGAGCTTTTGCTCTCATTAAAAAATTGGTAGCAGTTATTTCTATAATATATCCAGTTTTTAGGACATGGACCACAGTAGTTTTCTAGAAAGGTAGAATACGTTATTAATTCTGAATGTCTGAACATTATAGCAGATTTTATCTAGACAGGTTAAATGCCTTTTTTATTCCGACTCTAAAATTCCAGATAATTAACTCATTATGATATTGCCCAGTGACATATCTCTACACATTTATATAAAGAGAGATGCCAAAACTATGTCCTCTACTTTTTACAAGTACTTCTTCATTATAAATAAATAAATAAATTTACAGTGAATTGTGGACAAGGATTAATCATTTTCTTATTCACTTTCTTGTTCATGTCATTGGATACATGCCTATACCCAGATGCATGCAGTTTGTGCTTCAAAATATTAGAAAATTTTCACTTACCTTTCAAAGAAATTGGAGCTTCTTGGTTGAATAATGTTATTAAAATAATCACAGCTATTGAAAGGGTTTGTATTGTTAGTAACTGATAGCCTAAGCAAAAGTATAAGCTCAATAAAGAAAATACACTCAATATTGCTAGTTTATATTTCTGTGCTTCTGAATACTAATCAAAGTAACACATTACAATCATTAGATCAATAATGCTGTTACTCACTTCTCTGTTATCACTTACAATTTATGATCATGGCACTGCATATCACTACCATTACAATGAAACGAATCCCCATAGCTACAGCAATGGATTGGGCAAGAAAAAATGGAGATGCTTTCAAAGAAAAAAAAGAGTGAGAAAAATGAGAAAAAGGATAAATGGTTCTGGTATCTTTCTGTTTAATATAAATGTTAGAGGCTTTTTTTTTTTAATGGGGGAGGCATGATATCAGTGCTTTTCCATAATTATTTTTCTCAGAAAAGGTAAAACATATATTTTGTAAATTATTAAAAAATAAGGTTTAAAAATGTATTACCCCCTCCTATTCCTTTCTTCAAGTTCCCTAGTCTTCCTTTAGAATAAATCACAGTTACCATTTTAAAAATTTACAATTTTCTTGCAGATCAAAACTACAATGAGGTATCACCTCACACCGGTTAGAATGGCCATCATCAAAAAATCTACAAACAATAAATGCTGGAGAGGGTGTGGAGAAAAGGGAACACTCTTGCACTGTTGGTGGGAATGTAAATTGATACAGCCACTATGGAGAACAGTATGGAGGTTCCTTAAAACACTAAAAATAGAATTACCATATGACCCAGCAATCCCACTACTGGGCATATACCCAGAGAAAACCATAATTCAAAAAGACACATGCACCCCAATGTTCACTGCAGCACTATTTACAGTAGCCAGGACATGGAAGCAACCTAAATTCCCATCAGCAGATGAATGGATAAAGAAGAAGTGGTGTATATATATATATATACAATGGAATATTACTCAGCCATAAAAAGGAACGAAATTGGGTCATTTGTAGAGACGTGGATGGACCTAGAGACTGTCATACAGAGTGAAGTAAGTCAGAAAGAGAAAAACAAACATTGTATATTAACGCATATATGTGGAATCTAGAAAAATGGTACAGATGAACCAGTTTGCAAGACAGAAATAGAGACACAAATGCAGAGAACAAACGTATGGACACCAAGGGGGGAAAGCAGGGGTGGTGGTGGTGGTGGTGTGATGAAATGCGATATTGGGATTGACATAAATACACTAATATGTATAAAATAGATAACTAATGAGAACCTGCTGTATAAAAAAAATAAAATAAAATAAAATTCAAAAAAAAATAAAAGAAGAAACAAACATTTACAATTTTCCATGCAGATACAATAAAAAATACAGACAATTCCCTTCAACTCTCTTTTAAAAACACATATTTAAGAAACTACACAAAATATTCTGGAAACATTAAGAAAATATCCTGGTGATTATTCCATATCATGTCTTATAAAGTGGTCAAATTTTTATAAATAGCTGCTTGCATTGTGTTTCATTAGTATATGGACAAAATCTAATTATTGGCAGATTTTTATTTTTTTCCAATGCATATTTAAATGTTCTTAGTTTTTGCTATTAGATATAATAATATGAGTAACATTTCATACTTATCTGTGCATATTTTTGAGTAGCTCCCTAGGAGAAATTCCCAAAAGGGTAGTTGCTAAATCAAAGGACATATGCATTTTAATTTTTGTAATGATTGAACATTTTAGTCCAAAGAAGGTATACCAATTTATGTAGTACCAAAAATAAATTTAAAAGCCTGTTTCCTCACACTTTCTTCCATGCTAAATATTACTCACATTTTTAAAATGTATAAATAAGATAAGCAGTATTATTTTCAAAATTTTAACTTTGTTTTTCCTGTTATGAATAAGATTAAACATCTTTTTTCTATGGAAAAATAATGTTTTTATTTTATTTCCCTGAGACTGCTCTTGTTTGTATTAAATAGCTTGTTTGTTTCTTACTTTTCAGGTTAAAAATATTAGTTCACTTCATGCCATATGTTTTTCAAATACACATCTCAGATTCCATTTCTGTTTTAACTTTACATATGGTATTTTTGGGGTGCCAAAATGGGTAATGGTTGACTTGATCAAACTTTCCTTTATGGCTTATGCTTTTCCTGATATGAATAAAAATGCCTTCATTATTCTGTTTATAAAATAAGTTATGCCCATGTTCCTCCATAATATTACACGGTTTCCTTTTGTATTTAGTTTATTTGGTAGTGTGTGTGTGTAATAAATGATGTAGGAGCTCAAATTTATAAAAAAAATTATTTTCCAAGTGGGCATAGAATTTTTCTAACATATTTGCTCAATAAATCAATGTGTTCTCATTGATATGAAATACTACCTTTAGCATACAGTACATTCCAATTTGTACTTGCATTTATTCCTATATTTTTTAGTCTGTCTTTCCATTTAAACCATATGTAAAATTTTCTAATATGCTTGAGTATTTGTTAGTGCCCACAGTATAATATTACATTTCTTTTTCAGATGATTTTCCCTATCATTACACTTCATATGTGCCTTAAGAAATTTCAAATCAGCTTTTCAAGAACCTGCCACTTTATTTATTTTTTAAATAGGAGTATAGTTGCTTTACCATATTGTGTTAGTTTACACTGTACGGCAAAGTGAATCAGCTATACGTATACATAAAACCCCTCTTTTTTGGATTTCCTTCCCATTTAGGTCACCACAGAACATTGAGTAGAGTTCCCTGTGCTAAACAGTAGGTTTTCATTAGTTATGTATTTTATACATAGCATCAATAGTGTATATATGTCAATCCCAATCTCCTATTTCATCACTTTAAAAATATGATATAATGGTCTTTCGATAGAATCACATTAAATGTATATAGAGAGATAATTGACATCTTTAAAATGTTGGCTTTTATCCTTGAATAGTTTCTATTTCTATTATGCATGTTTTATTTTACTTTCATCAGTACAACTTTAAATTATTAAATTTATTTCTAGGGTTTTCAATTTAAAAGTTTACTTCTGTTTTTTTCTGATATTTTGTTTTATAAATATGACACTTTTCTTTCATCACATTTTCCTTGTTTTTGTAGTTAGTAAGGCAATTGATTTTTATATCTTATTTTCAATCAAGTCCACATATTAGATATCCTTATTGTTTGTAATATTTTGAGTAAAGTTTTAAAAGATATTTTAAATCACATATTTCTTCAAATAATATTAATTTTGCCTTTTAATTCTAATTTTATATCACTTATTTTTTTTCCTTTTCTGGTTTATTCATGTTGGCTAATACCAGCAAAACAATCAATATTACTCAACAGTAATGATAATAAAAATTCTTCTTTTTCTAACTACAATGAAAATGCTGCTACCATTTATCAATAAGCATAATGATAGCTTTTGAAAAAAATATATCAAAGGCAAGTACTTATATTTTAGAGGTTTTAAAAATTATTTTTAATTAAGAATTCATATTGATTTTTATCTGAAAACTTTTCAACATTATGCATACGATCATACAATCTTTCCCCTTTGATTATTACATACAGCACAGTTTCATCCCTGTTATTAATCATTGTGAAATGATGCTATTTGATAATTTATTTTTTAACATTTAATCAAAATTTATAGGTGAGAGTAGTCTGTTGTTTTTCCTTTTGTATAAGCTATTTCAGGCTTTATTTTTCATGATATTCTGGTTTGGTAAAGGACAGAGAACACATCTTCTTCACCACCCAGAAACATTTCTGTGAATAGCAATCAAGTCATCTCCTCCATACTGTTTAAGAATATAACTGAAGGAAATTTGGTATTTGTTTTCTCTTCTGTTTTCCATTTCTCTTTACTCCTCCTTAAAGCTAGTTGTTCAACAATACCTTAGAAACTACTGTCTTCGTTATTATGATAATCTCATCATTTTTAGGGCATGAAAAGATCCTAAACATGATAAACTTTATTATATATTTGAATAGTATATGAGAGTTAACCTCATTCTGCTTTCCTCATGAAGGTAAAATAAACTGAACATTTATCACCAGTTTAATCACAGTTTCTAAGATTCACGTCAGTACACTGAGAGAAGACAAATGGAATATAGAACTTACAGTTTTCTCCACATTTGCTTGTGACTGATGTACATGTTCTCTTTTGCTGTCGTGTAGAAGCACCATGCTTTACCAGTTCACTGGCATGATCATGAGATTCACTCATCTCTGGGAAAAAACAATTCAGGCCACTGTATCATGGCCTTTCTGCCACTTGAATCATAATTGTTTAAAATTTAAGTTGCCATTTCCATTCATATCCTTTTTAAAGTACAACATCAAGTTACTTTTGTTTCGTATTACTTTGTTATGATTTTTATACTTTGTAATATAAGTAAGTTATATTTATTCTATGGCAAGATATCTTTAGCAAGATCCTATGTACTATTAAAATAAGTTAATTCTTAATGTGTAATGAAATATAACATTAAAATAAAGACACTGTATCATGAAAAAGACAGGGATCTAGGGCATTAAACATGTGTTTAATTCACAGAGCCACGTTTACTAGGTTAATAATTTCACAAATTGCAAGAAGAAAAAAAGAAAGAAAGAAAGAAATGGAGAAAGAGAGACAGAAAGAAAGGGGGAGAGGGAGGGAGGGAGGGGAGGGAGGGAGGAAGACAAAGAATATTAACAAAACCTGGTGTGGGTATTTTAAAAAGTAAAAGAAAATGAAATGCATCTAGTATCAATAATGTAAATCATGTAGTAAAGTTCTTTATAGTGAAGGACTTACAAAGAGTAAAATAGTAGGTTCTAAAATTTTAGGAAAAAGACAAGTAAAGAATCTCACCTCTGAACAACACGAGTGAAAAATAATTTCTTTTTCTTATTGAAATAATCACTACTGAATATGTAAAAGCCTTTTATAAATGAAATGTGAATATGAATTACCTTTTACACCTAAAATTAAACTAAAACATTTTTTAGTTTATACATACAATATGTAATTTAATTTAAACTTCATTATTAAGTATGTGGAAAAGGTAGGTATTATTTTATTTATTATTTATTTATTATTTAGGTAAATATTTATTATTATTTTATGGGTGAAGAAATTAAATCTTAGAGGTGGCCAAAATCATACTGCTTATTCAGTGTAAACCTATCACCTATGAGTAATTTATAATACTTTTAGTTTAAAAAGCACTTTCAAATTTATGTCACTTGAGTTGAATATCATAGAAATCCACTAAGGTAAATATGGCATGTTTTATATCTCTATTTAATAGAAAAGGAAACGTAAGTCCATAGAGGCTGTTATTGTCCCAGATCTCAAAGCTAGAGACTGGTAAAATTTTGATTAAAACTCAGTTCTAACTCCAAATACTAAGGCTGTTATCTCAAATTGTGAGATACATTCCTTTAGGTAGTTAATGAAATGAAGGGGGAAAAAACCTTTCAAGTTTTTGAAGCCAGGATTTAAAATATAACATGACCATAATATAAAATGAACGTAAGTGAATCATAGTAAATTACTTTTCTATGACTTATATGCTTGTATCAAATTCTGGGTATCTTAAAATTGTACAGAAAGACCAAACTACATTTACGTGGAAAGTACGTACCTGCGCCGTGATGGGCCCACCGATGTCGGACCAACCCCATCATAGAATTATGACTGCCCATCTATCCCACAGATGAATCCAAATTCTTCATTTTTTACAAAGGATTACTGAACAAAATAAAAATGGGAATTTTTTTCCTGTTTCCTCTCCTTGGGGTGAGTTGATGTATTTAGATTAGAAAAGTGAGAATACAGAAAAATTTCACCCATGCAGACATGAAAAAGGAAAGAATGGAAATGAGAATTCATATAGATCCAGGTAAAATTAACTTTTAAATTTTCTCTTGCTACAAAATAAAAAACCAAAATGTTAAAAAATGTAATAGCTGTTTTTAGTTCACCTACACTAAGATACTTAAAGATGTTTTTCATCACTGATAGTGAATGATAACACACACAGTTTTTTTATTTATAGTCATATTATTTTATTTGGTGGTAACTTTATTGGTGGTAATTGCTTTCTTTGCAAGGTAAGTCTGGGTAGGATATATGAATTTTTGTTGAATGGTTTTTCATAGTATACTTTAATTAAAGTTCTGTCCATATCGTTGTCATCATTAACAAAACTAATCTCACATTTGTTTATATAGTAACATCTTAACATTGCCTAGCAGAGCTCTCAGGAAAAAATAAAAGGTGTTTAATAAATGTGCATAGCGCTTAGATTTTAAAAAATATAAACTGTTTTACATTTGATCATGATAGTTGGAAACAATGAAAATAATTTGTTTCATTTTGCAAGTAAGGTTGTGTGTCACATCTTATAGTAATATCATAACTTATGATTCTTCAATAAGTATATCCTACTTACCTATCGTTAAATAAAGTGGAGAAGAATATATCTCAAGTAACAAGTATTCATTGCCTTCAGTAAGTCAATTCAAACACTTAAGAAACAATTAGAATTACCTTATGGCGCAAATATTTTTAGAAATTTTCTTGAGGTTAAAACCTCAAAAGTTTCTTATTTCTTGAACAATAGTTGTTAGAAACACACACACAAACACACACAGACACACACCTGATTAGAGAAGGAAGGTCCTGATTCTTGTGGATAAGAGCCTCCTGAAAAAATCAGACACGTCCTGAATTCCTGATTTAGATTTGATACTAGCAATATCCAGTCAATTCTGATCCCTGAAAAGGATATGACAAGTGTTACTCTAATCTCATCTTTCTGTTGAAAAAGCATAGCACAAACCACAGTACTTCCGCCTCTCACTACACAGAAAATTTCCCTTTTTGGTGGAATAAATGTTAGGTCCTAACATCACTTTATGACTTAAAAATGGTGAATTCAGTGATAAGAAGTCACCAGAGTTTTAAGAAACAAATGGTGGGATCACATAATCTCTTTCTGAATTTTTTTCAAAAGTGAAAAATTTGTAATGAAATATGGTTATAAGTACTGTGTGGAAAAAATAGAGAGAAAATTAAACTTCTTAATCATTTTGTGCATAGGCTTTTATAAGTTTGAGTGGAATTAAGTATGCTGTATCATATAAGTTGAAACGACAGAGAGATGGCTTTCATATATATACTACATAGGTACATGTATATGCATACATACCTACATGTATATGCATACATATGTATATATGCATATGTGTGTATTTATATGACTTTTTAATAATGAAAATATAAGTTTATACAAAATAAAAATTCCGTGATGAATCATCATATGCCTCATTTAAATAATTATCAACTTATGGCCAATATTATTTCATTTCTGATGTATGTGAGTGTCTCAGATCTATCTCTGCTCCTAAATAAGGCTCTTTTCTCCTTCTTCCTTGTGTACACCACTCATTATATTACTCTCTCTTTATTGCTCAGAACAATAGCACCAAATCTCTTACCAGAATAGTAACATAATCAACTAATGTCTTAATGCTCTCATTTTTAGCTATTTATAATTTCTGTTATATTAAGAAATGATGACAGCCAGAAGGAGTTTAAAGAGACTGAATGACTAAAAGTAGCATGGTATCCTGGATGGGATAATGGAACAGAAAATGGATACTAGGTAAAAACTAAAGAAATACGAGTAAAGTATGTTCGTTAATAATAATATATCAATATCAGTTCATTCATTGTGAAAAATGCACCATGCTAATGTAAGCTGTTAATAATAAGAGAAACTGGACACTGGGTGTATGGGAACACTCTGTACTATTTTTGCAATTTTTCTGTAAATTTAAGACTATTCTAAGATAAAACGTTTATTTAAAAATAAGTATTGGTACTTCTTTATAATGTTATATTCTACAGAATAGTAATAATCATTATCTTTATTATTATTATAAATTAGATGGGGCAATTTGAAAAAGAAAACCAGAAAACCACTCTAAAGGGAAACAGCTTAAAAAGGAGTCATTCATATGAACTTTCACTGAACATGCGCTTCTGAAAACAGAACTTCAACCAGTAAATCCACAACCTATTCAGTCAATAAGAGAATTATCAAGCAATAAATTTTAGTTAATAGAACAATTACATAGACACTGTAACTATTTACTGTGTACAATATGTGTGAGATAATTTAACATAGGTAAAAATCAATTCTTCAAAGTTTGATAAAGCTATAATAATTTTTATGAAACCAATACATTATTTAAAATCTTCCCATAGGGATAACACAAAAGCCAAAGTTTTTTAAAGGAGAGAAATACTAAACTTTCAAGGAAGAAATAATTAAAACATATAAACTTTCCTAAACTATAGGGGAGAAAGGAATTGTTGCTATTTTTTTTCACTACAACTAGAGTTGTGTTGATGTCAAAATTAGATGAGAATGTGTTAACAGGAAAAGGAAAAGTCAATCTTACTGTGAAAGTTGTTGCAAAATCCTAAAACAGTACCAAACCAAATCAAACAGTGTATAAAACTGTCTAGTCTATAGATGACCAAATTGAGTTTATTTCAGGGTTGTAATAATAATTTCTTTTGGAAGAAAAATTGTTAAATGAAATTTGCTCCAAACAGTAGATTAAAGAAATAGAAGATGAATATATCCAAATGGAATGCATATTTATTATAATTCAACAGCTTTTCATGATGAAAACAATCTTTAGCATATATATCAGAATCTGTATAAACGTCATTCTTAACCTTGAGGTATTAGTAGCTTTTTAGAAAATCATTAAGACAAAGTGATAATAATACCACTTCTTTTCAATATCGTTGAGGAGATTCTCCAGCACATTTAAGAACACCATAGAAAATTAAAAAGAAAAGGACTTAAAAAATTTTTTTGCTGATGATATATTTATCCACATAGAACATAAAAAATAATTTAATGGCCAGTTAATAGAAATAATATTAGCATAACTGAATGTAACATTAATTTGCAAATACTATTAAAGTTCAATAATAAACAGAAATAATTAATTAACTTAACAACCACAACAGAAACACTGTAAGGTACTTATGAGTAAATCTAACAGGAATAGACAAGATCTATATGGAACTTATTGTACAATTTTATAGAAATATTTTCAAAAACAACTAAATTTTGATAGGACCACTGGATCTAATAAAGATGTCAATTAATCCTAAAATATTTTAGAGATTCAATTCAATTCCAATTAATATCCCAGGTTATCCTATGTTCATTAATGCAAAATCCAAGAGTAGACCTATCACTATTGAAGAAGAAAAAATGGTGAGGGACTTGTCCTACTAATTTTTAAGACCTTTGCTAAAGCTATGTTCATTACAACAAAGTGACATGAGAATGTAGACAAATCCGATAAACTGAAAGAGAAAAGACACAGACAATGAAAAGCCATGTGAATAGATGAAAAAACAGATGAGGTAGCATTGCAGATAAAGTAGGAAATGAGATACTATTAAATAATTACTGCTGTGAAATTTTTTATGCCAATATAAAAACACACACTTGAATCTCTACTGTATATACATCATATGCAGAAGAATTAGGAACTTAAATCACAACCCTGGTGTGCATTAAAAAAATAAGTAAATATATGAGAGTTGATATCAATTTATAAGATTAATTCAGTATATATTTTATTTATTTTCATTTATTCAAAACATTGAGATACAATATAAAGTAAGATAACAAAACATCATAAAATTTTAAGAAAAAGTAAGGTATCAAAGTCAAAATTCTTAAAAATATGCTAAGGAAATAAGGAAAGCAAATTTGGTGATATGTTTCAACTTGGACAATAAACAGTTTTATTCAGCATAGCTTTTTTAGTGACAACTATTTGCTAGGTGCTTTTCTAAGCCTTGAAAATGTTAAACAATCTAGGCAAAATTTCTTGCCATCATGGAGTTTACATTTTAGTGTAAGTGACAGAAAAGTGGACAAGAAAGTGTGAAACAAGTTCAAGAATAAACAAGATAAGTGAATATGAAACAAGTTGAAGGAAAAAAGACTAATGTTATCTTCTGACAGTCTTAGACCAATATTCTTTTCAGCTAATCCACATTTTCCATTGACTATTTTACAAAGTAAAATTAGATCTCTATATATGAAATGCAGGCTGACATTTACAACCACATTTTAAAAAAATATTTGGTTTATAAAAGGAAATGAATGTGGGTTTTTTATGGGGAAATCTAAATGACACTTACTTGAAGAGCTATTTTTTATGTTAGTGGCTTTATATTTAACTGATATTATGTGTCTCTTAAATAAAAGACCAAGAAAAAGAGATAACAGAACATCTGAATATTCTACTATTTCATTTAGTTCAAATAAGAACTTAGAGTCCTGTGGGAAAGTCACAAAACATACCTACAAGTACAGATTCTGGAAATAGATAAAGCTGAACACGGGGAGCTATGGTGTCATATGTAAAGCCCCGCCACATAAATTGATGGAGTGAGGAAAGGATTCTTTTTCTTTGAAGCGGGGGGGTGGGGGGTGGGCAAAGTGTTTTTAATTAATTAATTGAGGTGTGATTGGCATATAACATTATATTAGTTTTAAATATATGACATAATGATTCGATAGTTGTATATATAGAAAAATGATCACCACAAGCATCTAGTTAACATCCGTCTTTAAGGATTCTTAAAGAGATGTATTCTGCATTAGGATGGTGAGTTAAAAAACTTAAAAGGCAGGGGAGAAGTTAAAAGACTTACCTGTATAAAGAGACAATATGTACAAAGAAATTCCAAAATCTTTCTCAATGCTAAGCATATACTCACCTTGCATCTGTCATCATGGAACATTTATTGAGGACGTGCTGAATAGTAGTGATGTTTCAGTGACGTGGGAAATTGCAAAAGGACATGACATTGCTTTCAGAAAACATACGTTCTAATAAATGGAATAAAACCAACAAAATGAATTTATGCAGAAAGTGTAATTTGAGTACAAAAGTACATGTATAGATTGCATAGGGACATATTTATCTGACCTTTTAAAACTACTGGATATAGAAATTTACAAGGCTTTGCAAACAGCCTGGGTTCAAGTCATCTGAGAATAACTGCCACCACTTCAACAAACTATGCAGAAACTAAATTTGTTACGTGAGTAAAACCACCACGGTCTAATCCACAGTCCTTCCTGGCCACTAAGTTAACAGTCTGGTTAACATGACTGAGCCTGTATTAAGCTCTTCCTGTGTACCATAATGGGAGAAGGTAGTGAGGCACAATGCAATTTTGTGGTGAGAAACAGTCCTCTGGGCAGGATACTCACTTCAAGCTGCGACTCTAAAAGTAGATGTGGTCGGGGTGTTTACTGGACAGTTGCCTAGAAACGCAAGCATATGATGTATGGCCATGACCAAGGGAAACTTTTGTAGTCTTGACTTTTCTGTAAATGTGTTTGGATTGATAAGAGACATGACAAAAAGATTCTAAAATTCACATGAGCGATGAAGTAAATAAATGGGACAGGGAGAAACAGAGCTGAGTCTGGATATGCATGGGCATATTGCAGCAGAATTGAAATGCTGAGTGACAAAAAAGTGAAAATCTGCAAACACACCTGAAAAAATATTTATTCAGAACCTAAATATTTATTCAGAACACTTAGTGGGTATTACGTACTGTGCAAGGAACATATAATGCCAACTAGTACATTGTAGTAGAATGAACACAAGGCAGATAATTCATAAATCTTGAACTTCAGCAGGGAGGGAAAGAGAATAGATCACCATCTTGGCAACTAACTGATATTGCTTGACACAGTTTCCTGAGCTTGTAATGGATAAATAATTTCTTGGCCCCATCTCGGTTGAAACCTTCTGTAATTCTAAATATAAGCAATTCTACTGAGATGTCATTTCTTTCACAAAGAAATATTTTCCTTATATTAACTTAGTCCATGCTAGAAAGCTTCATTTTTTGTTTAATATCCATCTATATGATATAATGAAACAGAAAATTTTTCTCTTCCTGTGGTATTAACTTAGAATTTGAGAATAAACAGCCATGTAAATAGTAACTCTTTTCAAAATTGCTCTCAAGTAAATCACATGCATGACTTACAAATTAGATGACTTCAAATTTCTATTAGCATCCTAGTTATTTTTCTTTTTTTGATTGTTTGTTTATCTGCCATTTAACCTTACATTTCCTGCCACAGAGATAATCTCCACAGTCATGGAAAAAAAGAAAGATGCCATTTACAACTTCTGCATCTTGCATCCAAGTGGATTTTGTGTTTACTTCAGTACTTTAAATACCAAAGAATAGTAGAATTTTGTAGATATCATGAAATTTGGACAGTACTTATCCCAAGTGCCCAAGGAAATAGATTTAGGAATAAGACAGCATTTTTCCCAAGGAAAAAGGGTCATTAGTTGAAGATCTAGGTAGAACCCTGCCATTTAACCTTACATTTCCTGCCACAGAGATAATCTCCACAGTCATGGAAAAAAAGAAAGATGCCATTTACAACTTCTGCATCTTGCATCCAAGTGGATTTTGTGTTTACTTCAGTACTTTAAATATCAAAGAACAGTAGAATTTTGTAGATATCATGAAATTTGGACAGTACTTATCCCAAGTGCCCAAGGAAATAGATTTAGTAATAAGACAGCATTTTTCCCAAGGAAAAAGGGTCATTAGTTGAAGATCTAGGTAGAACCCAGGTCTCCCAAGTCACAACCTTTTTTTTTAATGCACCTAATAACAGTTGGTCAAATTCTAATTTATTTATTGCTTCTTCATTTGTTCCCAGTAGATTCATTTGTGTACACAAGAATAAAAATGCATTCAGTTTAAGCTCTACAGTTCTCACATTATCCTCTTGGAGAGTTTGAAAATTACTACTAAAAGCTCACAATGTTCCTTCTGTGGTGTTAGCCCATCTCCTGGGGCTTTTTTTTACTGCATGAATTTTTTTCTCCATTATTTTACACAGAATTAACAACATCAAAGCACAACAGAATATATAAATAAACATACAAATAGGAAACTGCTGTATTTTCATGAAGGGTGTTTTCCTTTTTATTGTTTGAGCTAGTATCTGTTAAGGATTTCTGTGTGTCAGGCATATTGTTTGGCAATGGATATACATAGTTTAATAAAGTATGAAGCACAATCCCTATCATCGAATTGTCCACAATCTATTTAAGGCGTAGACATAAGCATATGGTTTTAAATTAATATGTAATTTGCAATGGTAGACACAATTACTGGGTATTAGAGAAGATAGGATTATACATAACAATTTTGGAATGGATTACCAGTATCAACTATGAGGAAATGGTGTTAGGGAAGATGTCCTGGATTAGGTGATTTGGAGGGAGTGTTTTTTAAAAAAATGTGTTAGATATCAAGTTGAACGGGGTTAACACATACCAAGAATTGAAGATGGAAATGACAAAGACTTAGAAGAAAGAGACAGTAAAATGAATAAAGAGAGCTATACACGCTCCAGTATTTTTGGTTTTTTAGGTGGGGTTATGAATATCTGGAGATGGATGGAATCTGGAACAGTCTGGAAGCACAAGAAGTGGGTGTGTGTGAGTGAGAAGAAGAAAGATTCATAATCTAAGCTTGAATAGTACCATATAGTCAGTAAAAGCCCTTTGAGGAGTTTTAAGAAAGGATTGACAAGGTCAGATTTCCATACTGTGGGTAGACAATTTGACCTGTTCAGAGGACAGTAGATTTGATACAGATGGGTATAAAGAACAAATAAGAAAAATAGTTAGGGACAGTAGAAGTAAATAGTGTTTTTATCCAAAACGGTGATGTTAGGAATTGTGAAGATGACAATAATTGGGAGGTTACTGACATAGTTGATGATATTAAATCTGACAGTAGGTGAAGACAAGAGTGGGGAGAGGGAAAGGATAAGAAAGATGCATATGTTTTTAGTTTTTACTGAATGAAATAATGATGGTACCATTTATATAGAGGATGCTAGAGTAAGCAGTTTAGGGAAGGGGATGATGACCTAATATACAGACATTATAAGGTGTAAAGCCAGTTGGTATTTTTAACCCATTTCTATTTTAAAATACAAATGGACCTCATGGGCCTCAGTTTTATGATTCAAAACACGAAATTTTACTTTCTAAATATCTTTAATGCTAGACAGATTGTTTAAAAAATACTCTGTGGTTTACAGAATTTTCTCTTAATAAGAAATGTCAAGAAGACAAGTTAAAAAAGAAATTTTAAAAAGTGATGTGTTCTCAAGGTTAACATGAATAATCATTATTACACTAAAATAGGGTTCGAGTGGTGGTTTCCGAATGTGATTAAAAACTAGAAAGCCAAATATTTCCTTGTAATTAGATGTTGTTTTTGATTATTAAAGACATATATGCTTGTATCTTTAAGAGCAATGACACATTTTCAGTCTTAGTGGAGTGATGCAGTCAAAAGAATGAAAACCATCTAAAAAGTAGTTTCAAAAATGTGTACCTCATTTCTGTTTTTTTTTTTTTTTTTTAGGATTTTCTTATTTATTTATTTATTTATGGCTGTGTTGGGTCTTCGGTTCGTGCGAGGGCTTTCTCCAGTTGCGGCAAGCGGGGGCCACTCTTCATCGCGGTGCGCGGGCCTTTCTCTATCGCGGCCCCTCCCGTCACGGGGCACAGGCTCCAGACGCGCAGGCTCAGCAATTGTGGCTCACGGGCCCAGCTGCTCCGTGGCATGTGGGATCTTCCCAGACCAGGGCTCGAACCCGTGTCCCCTGCATTAGCAGGCAGATTCTCAACCACTGCGCCACCAGGGAAGCCCCTGTTTTTTTAATACTCAGAAGTTGTCAAGCACTAGTCCATATCAACTTTTCTTCTCTCTTGACCTATTCCTCATCTCGTTTCTCTCTCTTTAGACTCATTGTTCTTTTTATTGTTCCTCACCAACACCATTTTATTTCTTTGGCCTTTCTGCTCTGACAGATATGAATTCTATTTGCCCAGATAAGTTCATTATTTCCTTTAAATTCTGTCGAATGTTATCTTCTAGAGTTTCATTTCCTGAACACACTATTAATATGTT
The DNA here is from genome assembly GCF_949987535.1 of Balaenoptera acutorostrata. Classification (NCBI taxonomy): domain Eukaryota; kingdom Metazoa; phylum Chordata; class Mammalia; order Artiodactyla; family Balaenopteridae; genus Balaenoptera; species Balaenoptera acutorostrata. Next base: position 98,548,207 of record NC_080074.1, on the reverse strand, counting down.
TTATTTCTTAATGTAGCTTATTTTTACTTGTATCATTTATTCTAACCTGTTTATTTTGCTTTTTATATTTCTTCCACACCAGAATATAAACTATGAAAGGACAGGAAGTTTGTCTTCTTCACTGATGTATCTTTAGCACATAAAATAATGTATGGTACATAGTAAGTGCTCATCCAACATTAGTTATGAGTTTTATATATTTTCCATTATTTATTTGACATAATTGTTATGTTATGTAGATAAATATTTCTAGAATTTTATTTATTGATTAGGGGGGTGTACTGGGTTGCCTACAAAGTCTTCTGTTGCTCTAAGTTTATACAAATATTCTGAAACATTTCTAAATTGCCTTATTGATAGTAATTTTTGCTTAAAGAATAATATGACAAACACTAATGTACCTACCATCAAGCTTAGGAAATATATTATGAATAGATGTAAAGTTTTTATCTGCTCATTCATAATTTAATTCCCTCTTTTCCCTGTAGAGGATCCCTATTACCTATTTATTTATATCTAATACATACAGCTATGTCTTGCATATATTTTAAAAACGGACATAAACAATGTGTAATGTGCATTTTTAGAATTATTTATATTGGCTCAAATTTATATTTTTGACATCCCTTAATATTGATATACTCAATATCGTGCTATTTTATTCACTTTCTTCATAAAATATAGTCTATTTTATGAATAGAGTACAATATTTTCACCTATTTTCTTTTCTAAGGATATTCAGATTCTTCCTTTTTTTCCTTTTTATTATCACTCAAACTTCTGTCTTGAATGTTCTTCAATATCTTTCCGTAACCATATTTACAGGAGTGTTTCTTCTAGACTATGTACTTATCAGTTTTGTGGTACTGGTATAAGTATATTCAAAACTTCACAAATACTGACAAATTGCTTTTCAAAACTTGTTATTACTTTCACCCCAAGCAGAAGTACATGAGCGCTTCCATTTTTCTACACCATATCCATGATTTGGAATCTACAATCTTTTAATATTTCTAATATCGTGAACACAAAATTTTATTAGGATGTTTTGGTTTGCCTTTCCATGATAATTACTTATATTTAACTTTTATAATAGTATCTTTAAGGAATATTCAGGTCTAATTCTCTGTGAATTGTCTTTTCACATATTTTCCTATTTTATGTTGAATTGGTTGCCTTTTTATGGACTTACATAAGTTCTTTATATATTCTAGATAGAAATCTATTGTTAAGTGCACCCAGTGTAAATTAGTAAATGTTTAATAACCCACTCTATGGTGGTGGGGAAGATCTCATTGGTAGTGTTTGCCAATTTTATTTGTGTAAGTACTCTGACCATAATCAAATTTAAAGCTACTAACCTGATACCACTGAATGCAGAATTGAGAAGGGAAGAGATTTATAGTAGTACAACATTGTACAGTATTTCCACAACCAGATATGATAGATGCAAATAACTTCATAAGTATAGTAAATTTAGCAAAATAACTAAAAATGAGTTTTGAGTATTTATTACTTTTATTGTTAATATGATTTACAATATTTTATATTTATATAATTGAATTTTAGTAATGATTGTGTTTAACAGCTTGCTTTCAAAATTCCGGAAATTTTAACAATAATCTCTTTTGATTAGCTATGAGCCCGATCCAGCAAACCACTCACTGATTGTATAATTTGTGCTAGTCTGGGTCTATCTTTCCAATCTTAATAATGTATTTTACTGTCCAGATAATAAATTTACTTATTTAATTATTACTTTATAGAATCGTTTGCATTTATGATTTGGTTTTTTGGAAATTTGATTGAGAAGTGTATCCTTCACCAAAGGTTTTGAAGTTTTCAACTATATTTTCTGTTAAACTTGTGAGGACTTCTTTCATTAGATCTCTGATATTCAATACTTTTCCACAGGGAAATGATTTTTTCCATCACCTTTATGGAATAATCTATTCTTTTCTTAGGATCTGTAATACTAGTCCTGCAACCACATATTTATTGTTCAATATATTCGTAGACATTTTTTTTTCCAGAATTTGGTTCAGTTCCTTGGACTAATGCCAAAATATATTCTTCATGCTCTTCACCCACACTGTCTTGACTATTCTTGGTGTTTTCCACCTTATATGATTTGAAATTAAGTGATACAGAACTCAGTCCCATCTGTGGACCCTGCAGTTGCCTGTGAACCAGCTCCAGTTCCTCCCTCTTTCAGGGAACCCCTGGAAAACAATGTCTTAGGCAATCACTCACAGACAAAAGAATGCTAGTGGAGGTCCAGGCTTCCAGAGAAGAAGTTCCACCACACCACTGGAGCAAAGAATATGAGATTGGATGCATTAGAGAAGATAAGAGGAGCAACCTGACTTTACCTACATTACCCTTCCTCCATGGAAACAGAGTTTAGGGCCAAGAGAGACCTTCTTGGCCCATGATTTTTTCCACTAGGAAAAGTAAGACAGTGTGAGTGAGCACCCAGCTTTCTCAGCTATATGGGATGCTGCCAAAGAGGCTGATTTCTCTCATGCCTCATCCAGGGTACTGAATCATGATATGCATAACTGGGGGGCTGAGAAGAGTCTAAGATAGCAGCAAATAGGACTCTAAAAGGGCATTAAAAGGATGCAGATCCTACTAACTGTGTCACTGACTCCATCTGGAAACCTGCCTATGAGCCACTTGGATCCACCCAACTGGCCCACAGTCACCCTCAGTAATAAGCTCACCTCACCTCAAAACACCCACACCCTGTAGTTGCCTCCCTGTGGACACTCCCAACTGTAGCATAGAGAGTGAGCTTTGGCAGATGGCTAGTGAGCATGTGCAGACACCTAGTCTAAATCTGAAGGCCAACAAGAGACCACAAACATGAACTGTAACATCATGTTTGTGAAAACAAAAGAAAGGCTTTCAGCACCCAGCCTGGTTCATTGCAAGATTAAGATAAGGTATACAAACTTAAAACTTTTGCCACAAGAGGGAGCACAAAGTGTGGAGCGGGTGCATCCATAAAAGGTCCTAGAAAGTGTCAGAATCACTAGCAGTTTTGATGGAAGGTAATTCTCTCCTGATGTCAGTGAGTAAATGGGAGAAGGTGGCTACTACTTCAAATGCAAAGACAGCAATACAAAACATCAAGAAGCATGAAAAATGTCACCACCGAAGGATCACAGTAATTTTCCAGCAACCAACCCCAAAGACATGGAAATCTATGAATTAACCAATAAAGAATTCAAAATAGCTGTTTTAGGGAAGCTCAACGAGCTACAAGAAAAAAAGAAAAATAATTCAACACTGTAAGGAAAACAATATATGAAAAATGATAAGGTTAGCAAAGTGATACAAATCGTAAAAAGAACTAAACAGAATTTAAGAATATAATAAATGAAATGAAAATATAATGGAAACATCAACACCAAATGGAACAAGCAGAAGAAGGAATCTGTAAACTAGAAGACAAGACCTTTGAAATTATCCAGTCAGAGGAGAACAAAGACCAACTAAAAAAAGTGAATAAAGCCTATGTGATATATAGCATATCATCAAAAGAACCAACTTGCAGACTACTTGAGTTCCAGGAGAAGAGAGGGACAAGGGGGGTGGAAAGTTATTTTGAAAAAACAATGGTTGAGAACTTCCCAAATCTGCTGAGAGATTTCGATATCCACATTTATGAAACTCATAAGTCACCAATCAAAATCAACTTAAAGAGATTCTCTCCAAGACACATTATAATAAAACTGTAAAAAAGAAAAATCAAGGACAAAGAGATAGTCTTAAAACCAGTGGGAGAAAAAGAAGCTAGTAACTTACAGGGGAACTCCTAGAGGGCTATGAGGAGATTTCCAAGCAAAACCTTACAAACCAGGAGAGAGTGGGATAATGCTGGGGAAAAAAACTGCCAAGCAAGAATATTCAACCTGGCAAAGTTGTCCTTCAGAATTGAAAGATAAAGATCTTCTCAAAAAAGCAAACAAAAGCTGAGGGAATTCATCATCACTAGATCTGTCTTATGAGAAATGCTGAAAGGGGTTCTTTAACCTGAAGTGAAAGGATGCTAATTAGTAACATGAGAACATAGAAAATATACAGGACATTGGTCAAGGTCAAATCCAGAATACTCTAATACTGAAATAGTATAAAGGTTAAAGGAAAAAAATATTAGAAATAACTATAGCAAAAATAATCTGTTTTTAAATACACAATATAAAAAGAGGTAAATTGTGATATGAAAAACATAAAAAGAGTGAGTAAAAAGGTAAGGTTTGGTTTGCAACTGAAGTTGTTATCAGCATAAAATAAATTGTTATATCTATAGCATGTATTATTTAAGCCTGATAGTAACCACAAAGGGAAAACCTATGATAGACTCACAAAAAATAAAGAGAAGAGAATCAAAACATACCACTATGGGAAATTATCAATTCACAAACAAATGCAGCAAGAGAAAGAGAAAAGAACGAGGAAACTACAAAACATCCAGAAAACGATAAAATGGCTTAAGTAAGTGCTTACTTGTTAATAATTACTTTAAATGTAAATGGATTGAATTCTCCAACCAAAAGGCATAGAGTGACTGGACAGATAAGAAAACTGAGACCCAACTACATATATACGTATAAGGACTCACTTCAGCTTTGAGGATCCACGTAGGCTAAAAGTGAAGGGATAAAAAACGATATTCCACAGAATTAGAAACCAAAATAAAGAAGGGGTAGTGATACTTATAACAAACAAAATAGAATTTAAACAAAAATAGTAACAAGAGCTAAAGAAAGTCATTGCATATAATGATAAAAGAGTTATTCATCAAAAAGATATAACAATGCAAATATATATTCAACTTCAACAAATACTAACAAATGTGATGGAAGAAATAGGCAACAATACAATAATAATATGGAACTATAATACCCACTCTCATCAAATGAGAGATTATCTAGACAGAAAATCAACAAAGGAAATGTTAAACTTGAAATACATTCTAGCTCAAGTGGACATAACAGAAATATATAGAACATCCCAGCCAAAAGAAGCAAAATACACATTCTTATCAAATATATATAGACCATTCTCCAGGATAGGTCATATACTGATCCCAAAAATGTCATAGTAAATTTAAGAAGATTGAATCTTACCAAGCATCTTTTCTGACCACAATGGTATGACTAGAAATCAATTACAAGAATAAAACAGGAAAGTTTACGATTATGTGGAGATTAAACAACAAGCCCCTGAACAATCCATGGGTAAAAGATGAAATCAAAAGAGAAATTTAAAAATATCTTGAGACAAAAGAAAATGGAACAGAACATATCAGAATTTGTGGGATGCAGCAAAAGCAGTCTTAAGAGGGAAATTTATAGAAAGAAATACCAACGTTAAGAAGAAAGAGATCAAATGAACAACCTGAACTTCCACTTCACAGAACCTCAAAAAGAAGAACAAACTAAGGCCAAAGTTAATAGAAGGAAGGAAATAACAAGATCAGAGGGGAGATAAATAAACTAGAGGTAAAAAAACAATAAAAAAGATTAATAAAACTAAGAGCTGTTTTTTTAAAAACATAAACAAAACAGACAGTGTATTTGTAAGACTAAACACGAAAAACGAAAGAGGACTCAAGTAAATATAATTATAAATGAAAGAGGTGACATTCAACTGTTATCACACAAAGGATGCAAAGGATCATAGGAGGCTCAGTGAACAATTATACAACATTAAATTGGGAAAACCTAGAAGAAAAAGGAGAAATCACAAATGACACCGCAGAAATACAAAGGATTATAAGAGACTATATGCCAATAAAATGGACAACCATGAAGAAATGGACAAATTCTTGGAAAGGTACAATTTTCCAAGATGGAACCAGGAAGAATTAGAAAATATGAACAGACCTATCACAAGCAATGAAATTGAAACTGTAATTAAAACTCTTCCAACAAACAAAAGTCCAGGACCAGATGGCTTCACAGGCGAATTCTATCAAACATTTAAAGAAGAGCTAACACCAATATTTCTCAAAGTCTTCCAGAAAATTGCAGAGGGAGGAACACTCCCAAATTTGTTCTATGAAGCCACCATCACCCTGATACCAACACCAGAAAAAGATATCACAAAAAAAGAAAATTACAGACCAATATCACTGATGAACATAGATGGAAAAATCCTGAACAAGATACTAGCAAACAGAATCCAACAACATATTAAAAGGATCATATACCATGATCAAGTGAGACTTATCCCAGGGATGCAAGGATTCTTCAATATATGCAAATCAATCAACGTGATATACCATATTAACAAATTGAAGACAAAAAAACCATATGATCATCTCAATAGATGCAGAAAAAGCTTTTGACAACATTCAACACCCATATATGATAAAAACTTTCCAGAAGGTGGGCATAGAAGGAAGCTACCTCAACATAATAAAGGCCATATATGACAAACCCACAGCAAACATCATTCTCAATGGTGAAAAGCTGAAAGCATTTCCTCTAAGATTAGGAAAAAGAAAAGGATGTCCACTCTCACCACTATTATTCGACATAGTTTTAGAAGTCCTAGCCATGACAATCAGAGAAGAAAAAGAAATAAAAGGAATACAACTTGGAAAAGAAGAAGTAAAACTGTCACTGTTTGCAGATGACATGATACTATACATAGAAAATCCTAAAGATGCCACCAGAAAACTATTAGAGCTAATCAATGAATTTGGTAAGGTTTCAAGACACAAAATTAATGCACAGAAATCTCTGGCATTCCTATACTCTAACAAAGAAAAATCAGAAAGAGAAATTAAGGAAACAATCCCATTTACCATCATAACAAAAAAAATAAAATACCTAGGAATAAACCTACCTAAGGAGGTGAAAGACTTGTACTCAGAAAACTATAAAACACTGATGAAAGAAATCAAAGATGACATAAACAGATGAAGAAATATACCATGTTTTGGATTGGAAGAATCAATATTGTGAAAATTACTATACTACCCAAAGCAATCTACAGATTCAATGCAATCCCTTTGAAACTACCAATGGCATTCTTCATAGAATTAGAACAAAAATTTTTACAACTTGTATGGAAATACAAAAGACCCCAAATAGCCAAAACAATCTTGAGAAAGAAAAACGGAGCTGGAGGAATCAGGCTCCCTGACTTCAAACTATAATACAAAGCTACAGTAATCAAGATAGTATGGTACTGGCACAAAAACAGAAATAAAGATCAATGGTATAGGATAGAAAGCCCAGAGATAAACCCACGCACATATGCTCACCTAATTCACAACAAAGGAGGCAAGAACATACAATGGAGAAAAGACAGCCTCTTCAATAAGTGATGCTGGGAAAACTGGACAGCTACATGTAAAAGAATGAAATTAGAACACTACCTAACACCATACATAAAAATAAACACTAAATGGATTAAAGACATAAATGTAAGACCGGACACTACAAAACTCTTAGAGGAAAACATAGGAAAAACACTCTTTGACATAAACCACAGCAAGATCTTTTTTGACCTACCTCCTAGAGTAATGGAAATAAAAACAAAAATAAACAAATGGGACCTACCTAAACTTAAGAGCTTTTGCACAGCAAAGGAAACCATAAACAAGACAAAAAGACAACCCACAGAATGGGAGAAAATAACAACCCAATTTAAAAATGGGTGGAAGACCTGAATAGACATTTCACCAAAGAAGACATACAGATAGCCCAGAGGCACATGAAAACATGCTCAACATCACTAATTATTAGAGAAATGTAAATCAAAACTACAATGAGATATCACCTCACACCAGTCAGAATGGCCATTATCAAAAAATCTAGAAACAATAAATGTTGGAGAGGGTGTGGTGAAAAGGGAACCCTCTTGCACTGTTAGTGAGAATGTAAATTGATAAAATCACTATGGAGAACGGTATGGAGGTTCCTTAAAAAACTAAAAATAAGGACTTCCCTGGTGGCACAGTGGTTAAGAATCCACCTGCCAATGTAGGCGACACAGGTTCAAGCCCTGGTCCGGGAAGATCCCACATGGCGTGGAGCAACTAAGCCCATGCACCACAACTATTGAGCCTGCGCTCTAGAGCCCGTGAACCACAACTACTGAGCCCGCATGCCACAACAACTGAAGCTTGTATGCCTAGAGCCCATGCTCCACAATAAGAGAAGCCACCGCAGTGAGAAGCCCACACACTGCAACAAAGAATAGCCCCCACTCGCTGCAACTAGAGAAAGCCCACGTGCAGCAACAAAGACCCAAAGCAGCCAAAAATAAATAAATAAATAAATTTATTTTCAAAAAATACTAAAAATAGAACTACCATATGACCCAGCAATCCCAATACTGGGCATATACCCTGAGAAAACCATAATTCAGAAAGACACATGGGGGCTTCCCTGGTGGTGCAGTGGTTGAGAATCTGCCTGCCAATGCAGGGGACATGGGTTCGAGCCCTGGTCTGGGAAGACCTCACATGTCGCAGAGCAACTAAGCCTGTGTGCCACAATTGCTGAGCCTGCGCGTCTGGAGCCTGTGCTCCACAACAAGAGAGGCCGCGATAGTGAGAGGCCCGCGCACCACAATGAAGAGTGGCCCCCGCTTGCTGCAACTAGAGAAAGCCCTCGCACAGAGACAAAGACCCAACACAGCCATAAATAAATAAATAAAAGTGAAATTCTTAAAAAAAAAAAAAAAAAAAAAAAAGACACATGTACCACAATGTTCATTGAAGCACTATTTACAATAGCCAGGACATGGAAGCAACCTATGTGCCCACTGACAGATGAATGAATAAAGAATATGTTGCATACATATACAATGGAATATTACTCAGCCATAAAAAGAAATGAAATTGAGTTATTTGTAGGAGGGGGATGGACCTAGAGTCTTTCATACAGAATGAACTAAGTCAGAAAGAGAAAAACAAATACTGTATGCTAACACATATATATGGAATTTTTTTAAAAATGGTAATGATAAACCTAGTGGTGGGCCAGGAATAAAGACACAAACATAGAGAATGGACTTGAGGACACAGGGTTGGGAGGGGAAGCTGGGGCGAAGTGAGAGATGTATTGACATATATACACTACCAAATGTAAAATAGCTAGTGGGAAATAGCTGTGTAACACAGGAAGATCAGCTCCGTGTTTTGCGACGACCTAGAGGGGTGGGATAGGGAGGGTGGGAGGGAGGCTCTAGAGGGCGGGGATATGGGGATATATGTATGCATATGGCTGATTTGCTTTGTTGTACAACAAAACTAACACAGCATTGTGAAGCAATTATACTCCAATAAAGATGTATTTAAAAAAATGAAACCCTTATTCTAGGTGAAAACCTGGATATGCAGAAGGGAAAGAAGAGTTGAAAAAATTATGTGGATATATTTAAATGGATATTGAGTCGACAAAGTGTTAACAATAAAGTTTCAAATTTTAAAATATATATTTGTATTCGAATTCAAGGGAGCAAATACGGCATAAGCCGTAAATAAAGGTAGAAGGTAGTTATGTCTTTTCACTTTTCGAGAGAGGGTAAAGGTACTAATTTGTTACACTTTAATGAGTTAAGAATTTATGCTGTAAAATGTGGGGCACTAATAACATAATATTTAAAACATATTAAACTGACAACCTCTTACAGAGGACAGTTAAAATAGTTATTGTGAAAGATAAAAAGAAAAAAACAAAAAAAGTGGAGTTCAAAGAAATGGTAGCATTCATCTCTGATTAAGGATAACTATATTATACTTAATTAATTATATATACATACTATACATACTTACATATAAATAATATATGTAAATATATCAAAAATTATGTTAAATATAAATAGAGTAACTTCCAATTTAAATTCTAAGAATATTTATATTTAAAATAACTGTTCACCATCTTAATGAGAAACTCCTTTAACAAAAGCCTAAAGAAAGAGGAAAGTAAAGAGATGAAAAATATACCATGCAACATAAGCCAGTAGAAAATTGCTATAGTTAGTATACTATTATAATAGAAGGCAAGAACTGTGTTGGAAATGATGAAGCATGTTTCATAATGATAGATAGAGTATCTAAACTATTAGCAATGTTTTTAAAAAAATCTTTATGTACTTAATAATACAAGTTCAACATAAGTTTGAAAAAAGTGAACTATTACAAATAGAGATTTAAACAATTCTCTCTCACTGCTTACAAACAAGCAGATATCAGTAAGGCTAAAGAAAGATTTAAACTAGACAACTAATCAATACATATATGTAGAACACATACTATATACTAGTATGGACTATTCATATTTTTTTTACATAGAAATTTTCAAAAAATACACTATAAATCATATTTCCAAGCATATTCATATAAAAATATATAAGTGGTGTCACTGCAGTAGCTGCTAGCCAAGTTTGGCAAGTGGGCACTTGAAATGTGGGTATTCAAATTTAATTTTAATTAGCTAAAAAATAATATTTTAATATTGTTTTCTCATTCACACCAGCCACTTTTAACAAAGATGTAGAATATTTCTAGCTTCACAGAAAATTCTCTAACCAAATAGAATGCTCTTTACTATATGCAGAATTACCAAAAATTTGAAAATCCTTATACGGTGTTAAATTCAGTAATAAATGTCTAAGTAACAGATGGACCATAGAAATGACCACAATGAACATTCAAAATTTTTATAAGAATTACAAGGAAAATATAAAACCAAATGTCTGTCTTGTGAAGTACTGATTGCCTTAAATGCTTACCTTACAAACTAAATAAAACAAACAAAGCAGAAATCCAAGCATGCATCACAAGAAACTAAAAATGGAAAAGCTAAATTTAGGTGAAATTAAAACCAAATGAAGTAGAAGGAAGAAAACAATAAATAGTACAAAATCAAGACAAAGAACAAAATTACAATAGAGAGGAACAACAAGGCCAAATGTATTCTCATTGAAAACACTTAATAAAATTGATAAAATACTGCTGAAAAAACGGTGAGGAGAGGGAATCCCTGACGGTTCAGTGGTTAGGACACCGCACTCTCACTGCCGAGGCCCCGGGTTCATTCCCTGGTCAGGGAACTAAGATCCCACAAGCCATGTGGTGTGGCCAAAAAAAAAAAAAATTTGAGAAGAAACAAGCCTTTTATGCCTATAATAAATATGGGGATACCATGTGGTTTTTACAGATATCAAACAGATAAAAAAGCAATATTATGAAAACATTTTAGTATCTATATAAAATAGAAAAATCCTAAAATGCAAATTATCAAAATGCAGCACAGCAAATAGAAACCTGACAAATAGTAAACCTAACACATATTGTAAAGAAATTGAGTTAGTTATATAAACCATCCCACAAAAAAGTTCTAGAAGCTCAGATGGCATTGGTAGTGAATAATAACACTTGAAAACGTAGCAGTACTCTTTCACAAAGGTCCACGTAGAAGAAAAGGAAATACTTCCTAATAATAGCCTTGGTAACAACTTGTCAAGTACATAACGTAAATGAAAACTCAGTCAAATCTCTTTGGGAACACAGATAAAGAAAAACTTTATCTAGCTTGACCTAGATATAACATATGCATTGATTTTTTTAAAAAGAACAACACATGATCATTGTGATTTTACTTCAAAATGCAAGATTTGTTTAACATATGAAAGAAATAAAGGTAATTTACTTCATAATCATTATACAGAGAAAACATTTATCATTCCAACTGATGGAAAAATAATACAAATGTAACATCAATTGATTATAAAATTTGTTTGAAAAATGAGAATATTATGGAATTGTTTTCATATGAGAAACTTATGATGAAAGAAACCTTAAGACAAACCTCATATTGATGAAATATTGAAACCTTTTCCTCAAAAATAGAAAAGGATACATATAGAACCTTTACTGTACCTTCTATTCAACATTGGAAATAAAATCCTAGCCTATAAAAATAAGTCAAGAAAAAAATTGCATCTGGAAAGAAGAAATAAAGTGTGATTATTTACAAATGCAATAGCTGTTATATAAAAATCCAGAAGACTATATATTTGAAATGACAGAATTAATACATAAAGTCAGAGAAATCATTGGCTATAAGACCAACATGTAAACCTCATTGTATTACTGTTTACAGCAGCAAAACTTACTAAAAATTTTCAAATAAGGATGTCATTTACTAAAGCATGAGAGTGAAATACCCATGTATCTTTAAGAACTCAGTATAGAAAAATACAAAATATAATAGGGAGAATTTAAAGAAAACCTAATTCATAGAGAGATAAAGCATGATACTGACTGGAAGAGCCAATATTGTAAAGATGACTATCTTTACAAATTACTTTGAAGATTAAATGCAATCCCAAACATAATTCCAGGATTTTTTTTAAAACAGCTTTATTGAGGTGTAATTTACATGGCATAAAATTTATCCATTTAAAGTGTATAAATCAGTGATTTTTTTTCTTTAGTATATTTACAGAGTTTACAACCATCAACACTAACAAACTCTAGACAAACACTTTCATCACCCCCAGAATAAACATAGTAACCATTAGCAGTCATTTTCCAATCCTACCTCTGCTCAGCCCTTGGTAACCATCAATCCACTCTCTGCCTCTAGAATAGGTTTCCCTCTTCTGGATATTTCATATAAATGGACTCATACAACATGCGATCTTTTACAAAGGTTGAAGGCCATAAAAATAACGTAGAGTAAAAAAAGCCAGACACAAAAGTAATGATATCTATACTTTTTGGTGTGCATATTATATTTCAATATAATTCATTTTAAAATTTATACAATCATAATATTATTTCCATTTCATAAAAGGTAAAGTTACTCAACAGCATCCAAACTCACGTTTTCTCAAGCTGATGCTTGCAATTATATGTATGTGGGAGCTCACAGCTGTCGGATTTAATGCCATATGAATATAGCAGAGCACAGTTACGTTTATCAGGTGATGAGTCTGTTATACTGTAATGGAAAACAAGGCACAGTCCTGTTATATGAGGACAACTCATGAAACAATAGCATTTTCCATGTCACTGTCATAAAAGATATTTTGAAAATGGGTAATGATTTTTTAATATAATTTTTCTTTTTTCAAATTTTTCACCACTCTGCACAGGTCTGTGAACGACCGACAAAGCGCCCTGAGTTTTTTTTGTGTGTGTGTTTTTAAAATTTGTTTATTTATTTATTTTTGGCTGTGTTGGGTCTTCGTTTCTGTGCGAGGGCTTTCTCTAGTTGTGGCAAGCAGGGGCCACTCTTCATTGCGGTGCGCGGGCCTCTCACTATCGCAGCCTCTCTTGTTGCGGAGCACAGGCTCCAGACGCACAGGCTCAGTAGTTGTGGCTCACGGGCCTAGTTGCTGCACGGCATGTGGGATCTTCCCGGACCAGGGTTCAAACCTGTATCGCCTGCATTGGCAGGCAGACTCTCAACCACTGCGCCACCAGGGAAGCCCCTTATAATTTTAGTAAGAGCTTGTTATTAGGGAAATGGGCTACTGAGTAGCCCATTCTTTAATAATTATATCAACATTTTATTAACTTTCAACATCTTCCTTCATCTTTCTATAATTCAACTAAAACAAATGTTTTAATATTATTCTTAAAATTTTTATTTTTAATCTTTTCCTCCTATATACAGTATTACTTTTAAAAACTTACCGTAGTTTGGAAGTTGAACCATTTAGCCACATCCATTCATGACCACGACCTTTACGAAAGACTGAAATCCATGATATAATTGATAGGGACCTCAGGAATTTCTAGCCAAAAATAAAGAATTTTCACTTAAGTAGTCGTTATGAAAGCTTTTTATTAATTTTTCAAAGGCAAGTAGTGTGTTCTTTCATAGGATCCTTAGTTTTCTGAACGAAATGAGAGTGTTAGAGTCTCATCTAACACTAAAAATATATTAAAGTTGAAAGTTTTAATATTGCCAAAAACATTAACCAAGGTCTGTACTTTTGATGTAAAATTAACTCAAACAGTTATGCTTAGCAGTTTCACTGTTTTTCTTAGGTTAATAAGGAAAATTCTGATTCATGTAATTCAATTGTTACCCATGTTGTCAAAACTAATATAGCAAGGCTTTAAATGAGTTTTTAGATTCTGTGACATCCATTTCTCAGGATACTGTGACTATATCAATGGATTTCTCTACTATGTTTCTCAGAGTTTCGGTTTTAGAAGGAAATTAAGGGAATGAAATTGAGAAAATAAGTGACATGAAAGCCAAAGATTTGGTTTCCTGGGCCTCACACCATTCTTTGACTAGATCAACCCCCAATCACTCTGTTTCTGTGTTGCTGGAATCAAATGGACCAGACAAGGAGTCAGAGACTCATTTCTCTCAGCTGCGCCCTGCTAAGTACAACTGTAAACACGGGAACTAATGAAAGACACAAGTCAAGGAGAACTCTGAAAGGTGAAAAGAGAAAGGTGAAATGGTTTGCGACCCTGGGGTTAAGGAACAACTATTAGGGGCATCTTATATCTGCCACCCAACCGAAGAAAGTGACCTAGGCCTGCTGCTTCCCAACACCCAGCCTAGCCATTCCTCCTCGGTGTTGAGGGGAATCCTGTGGGCAACACCAGGTGAGCCTTACAAGGTGATCCAGCAGGACACCTGCTAACAAGAAGCAGCCAGAGGAAGTGCTTCTCCTCCCCCGCCACCGAGAGATACCAGAGTTGGGGAGTAGGGGTGGAGGTGGGACTAACAAAGGGGATCCCATGACTAAAAGTACTGAACCCAGGAAGCCTCTTTATCCCTGAGGGCATAAGACTCCATCTCTACCCAGAGACATTGGATAGATTGGATTTTAAATGTTATATTTACATAATGAGCAGTGGAAATTTACAAACTACACATAAATGCAATAATATGAATGAACTGCAAAAATAGCATATGGGGGTGAGAGGAGACAGGAAGAAAAATGCGTACTCTATGATTCCATGTATATGAAGTTCAAAAACAAGCAAAGACATTCTATAATATCAAAAGTCAGGACAGTGGGTATACAAGGAGGGTGGAGAAGTGATGAGAGAATACAGAGGAATGGGGCTGCTGTGAAGTGGAAACTTCTGTTCCATGATCTGATATGCAATTACATGGTTCTATACATTTTGTGATCAATATGCAAAATCATGGTGTGTTTATTTTCCTTTATATATTGTAAAATTAAATAGCACAGTTTATTTTAGAAAATAATAGCATTTGTAGAAACATTTTTTTTATGAAAAGCAAGAACTGGAAATTATCAAACGTGTATTAATGGTATAAAAATATAAATAGAATATCATAAAGTTGTATTCTGTTTTTTAATGGGACATTAAAGGCCTTAAACAAACTACAAATATGTACAAAAACACAAGTGAATCCTAACAAATATAATATTGACTGAATCAAGCCTTTAACAAAGTGTTTGCAACATTTAATATCTTACCATTTCTTCTTCATTATCTATATACAGCAGAGTAGAGTTCTCAGTAGCACAGGCCATCACACTCTCATTCCATGTTTTTTTTTCAAAATGAATATAATAGCAATTGTTGGAATATGTAAACCACTCTTTTGGACATTGACCAGAATGACATTCTGAAGAAAGATTGTGAATTATTATCCAAAAACAATTTGAATTTAAAAAAATGAAAATTAACTTCCATATATGCATGGGTATAAATATATACGTGTGTATATATATAAAACACATCTATGCACCCTCAAGGCTGGTGCATATAAAACAAACCACACTCATACATTCACAGAGAAAAGTCAATTTCTCACCCCCCAGTTTATGTCTCCATATAAAGCAAACACACAGAAATAGCCACTCTTTACATGGCCTGAAAATCAAGAAATTAAACCTCTGCTTTAGAATAGAAAAATTATTTGTCTCTTATCTTATTACAGAGGGAGGAAATTTGAGCCAAGTGTCAACAGTGGGTATGGTGATCGTATTGTTGCATAGGGAGAAACCCTCTCCTATAATCATTGTTTATGAATATTTGTTGCCCGATTTTGTAATTTATGTTTTACCCCAAAATCTATTCTTATTTTCACTAGCCTAAGATAGAGACAAAATACAAACTGTATTTATATCAGAACTTTGAAAATCATTATGTACCTTTCTGGAGCCTTTTTATCGGAGAGGAGTTATTCTGCTCCCGTATTACAGTAGCTACAAAATTAATCATTATAAAAGTTAATATTGATCTAAATAAATCATAATGATTGTAGTTTCTGAGTTGAAATTTGGTTTATTGCTTAGGATTAGAATAATCTGGAATAAAATTGATTTTACCAAGAAAAATTAAGTAATGAAGATTTGGTTGAAAAAATATTTCAAAAGCCTAAAGGAACAGATCACCACCTCTTATAGTATTTGTTTTAACCAATCTCAAGAATTAATTTGTATTTCTCAATAAGATCTTTCAATCTCCTAAAGCATGTTTTTGAGTTATAAAATCAGAATATATATATACATACTCTCTGTAATTATTGTGTTGTATACTTTTGACAAATTCAGAATAACCATTCCATATTTAGTCTAAATGCATACATTTTAATGAGAGGCCCATTCCATAATATTATGAAGTGTTTAGAGGCTCTGACTATCATTAAAGTGTAAAGTTCCCTTACATTTTTTCAAAAATCTACTTACAGGGAGTAAAAACTATCATTGTTACCACACTGGACATCAAAACAAGGCAGATGATTCCCAGAACCCCAGCAATGAGCTTCTCTGGAGGTGATGGTATATCTGCAGGGAAAGAAAAGGAAACACTGAGAAAAGAGTGATGGTGACAGTTGTTTAGAAAGTTTACAAACAAAAGAACCCACATAAACAGGGAGTTATATATATAAACTTGGACCCCAAGCCCATTTCTACCACTACAATCTTTCTTTCAGAATATACCATTGCATTTTCAGCATATATAACGCTTCATGAGTTGTTAATCAAAGACTACAAATTACAGCAATGCCAGAATAAAAGTAGTCCTCCAATTTCACATTAGAATACCATATCCAACTTTAAGTTCTGTTCCTCAAAATGAAAAATATGTGAGCTTATCTCCTACTCTTTCTCCAACCTCTGTACCCCAACTGCATATCCTAGAACAGTTCCATCATATGACTATTAAATGTTTTACCTTTGCAGTGGTAGTTCTTGTCATTCCCTCGAAGATTCTGAGAAGCATTTTGAAGATTTAATTCTGCATAGGTTATTTCCTGCTCAGTTATTGAAATGGAACTTTTAGTGCCCTTAGGTTTTATTTGCTGCCTCTTTGAGTTCTTGGCTACCTTCAGTTCTGCATAGGTTACTCCTTGGTTATTCATCTCTGCAGCTGAATTATGTCAAGCAGTGCTCTAAGTGTACTTAAGAATGAATGGTATATGTAAGATGAGATCCCTAGTACAGTAAAATGGGCGGGGTAGAGTTTAGTGCTCATTTCGCAGTAGAACAATCTTAAGGCCTGGTTCGAAATTCCTTAGACCTTTAAACAAGTGTCTCATGGTAGAATACTTTTTTTTTTTAAGATATTCTACATTTGACAACATATTTTTGGTTGAAACAATGAAAAGCAATAAATTAGGGAGGAATAAAGAAGTTCATGACTAATAATATCCTAGTCAGATTCAACAGAAATATTTTAACACCATTATAATGCTTGTATTAAAATTAAAATGTTTTATTAGAAAAGAGAGATTCATCTATATTTATGATAATTTTGAAATCCATTAATGGTTAAAGATAGAGTATTTTAAAGATGGGGAAAGAGTAATGTTGGCATGTACAACAATTTCCTACACTAAATTACATTATTTGGTGACTTACATTTATTTATTAAAAGTGTTACCAAATGGTCGTTATTTTGAATGGTTGAGGAGTTCTGAGAAAACATTAAAAATTGAGGAAATACTTCATGTATTGGAAAATGTTACATGATACACTAAACTTATACATAACCTAGACAATATTAAAAATAAAACAACAGAAAAAGACTAAAAAATATTTATTTTGCAAAAGTAATTGATAAGTGACTTAATGGCTAAGATGTGAACCCACAAAGTAATAAACAAATATAAGTAATTTATGGAAGAACACTGTTAGTTCAAACTTCCAGAAAGATCCTATAGGTGTCAAAGTTAGTAAAGGTCATTTTAGTTGTATAAGTGATGGTAATTACTTATAAAAATTACTTATAAAAAAATCCAGATAACATAACTTAATAATTCAGTCAATGGACGCAGTAGTCAGAAAGACCTGGAAATTAATTACGGCTTTGAAACTTACAAGAGTGTGACCTTTAAAAAATTATTTAGTATCTAGTAACCTATTTTACTAATCTAAAATGGAAATAAGAATATGTAATATACAATGCATGTAACACTGAGCACTCAACCTGACACTCACAAGTTCTCAATAAGTATCAGTTTTAATTATTATTTTAGTCACAATTTCTATGTTACTATTTCTAATTCATATCGGTTAGACCCTGTAAAGTAATTTATTAAGCAGGAATGTCTTTAATTAGCATGGTACATCTTTTTTGCAGTGTTTGTTCGATTTTTTTAAAAATTCTTTCATTACTTACAATTAAGTTTAAATTAGCATTTAGGAAGCTACCTCATCCTGATTTTTATTATAAAATCAGGCTGCTTTTATTCAATCTAAGTACAAGTATGAGGAATTATGTTTGGCTTTTGTTATGCAATGAATTCCTTTCCAAGACTCTATTTATAAAGGTTGAGCAAAATATATATTAACAAATTATTATACAAAAAACCCACCTTCTACTGATTATAAAATCCCAAACTAATTGTTCCCTGTCATGATGTCTGTGGGTTTCACTTAATATTATATTGATTTACAAACCCAAATATGCAAGTGCATATGCAATTGACTAACTTCCTACAGACAATAAATTGAATACTTTGAGAAATCTTCCAACATATTTCATGTTTTATGGTTGCTTTTTACCCTGAATTATTTTTAAAAACACAAATGTTCTACTTTTATTTTCTTGTATATTAATTGTACCTCACTTGCATCACATTTAACATTTGTTATTTCCCACTAAGTGAGGTGGTCTAGTAGAGAGACAGGAGAGGAGGGACACATACCTTCTGTTGGCCAGAAAGTCGTGCATCCTTTAGTGGGGAGGTCAGGTTACTCTCATAAAAGAGGCCTGCTATAGCTGGGTAATAAAAGGAGAAATTTAAAGACATAAATCTAGGACAAGAATAAACAATGTCTGTGACCTCCACAGACTGCCCTGTGAAGGCTCAGAGTGAAACAAGAGTGGAAAAAGTTGATTTCTCATCAATGTGTCACTTTAGGTTTGAACAGGAAATTCTCACACTTAGGCTATTTTGAAGACAGTTTACCTCATCACACACCTCCAGAAAATAGGAGACTTTGGGCTCCAGTTGAAAGGACAAATGGACCTCTAAGTGTGTCATTTAGATTTTCCATTTTCAAATGTCTCTGAGAAATTGTTTTCATATTCTACAAGATCTGAGGAGATGGCGGCTTAGCCACCCTGCAGTTATCTTGTTTCCATCTCAATCACAAACACTGCAAACTTCAAATACCTCAAGTTTGACTTTTAAACTAGGGTGCTAAATCTTGGCAGTACATACACTGTTTCCTCATATCGATTATTATTTCATTTCTATTGTCATGGAAGAAATTCTAAAAGCCATAATCCCATTTTCAACAAGTATTTAAGGATATTTGTCGCTAATTATCCTGAGGAATTTCTACATTCTCAACCATACTCTACCTGGCACAAAGTCCATCATTTTCAAAATACCATCTCTATTTCTCTGCCCTAGTTCTTACATTCCATTTTATTCTTATTAAATAAATAATTTAATCTGCAGATTTCCTCTGATAAAAACAAATGCCCCTTGAAAGGATAAAACACAAACAATATTAAACTGTATCACCATGACATAGGTGGAAATATTAAATAACTACTCATTATATCATTCATGAATTCATCCTCCAATCATGACTAGTTGTCTATATTATACTAGGAATATTTGATGTAATGACATAAACCCAAGTCGAACTATGCAGTTCAAGAAAAGGTAATCTTTAAAAATATCACCTAACCAAACAATGGGAAGGGGAGGAAAAGAAGGCTTAAACCACAAGATAAATGGCACATGCCAATGAAAATGACAAGAAAGTATGGGTAGCAATACTCATACCAGACAAAATAGACTTTAAAACAAAGTTCATAATGAAAGACAAAGGACACTATATAATGATAAAAGTATCAATACAAGAAGAGGATATTACACTTGTTAACATGTATGCACCCAATATACTTAGGAGCATCTAAATATATAAAACAAACACTACAGACATAAAAAGAGAAATTGATGGGAATACAATAATAGTAGGAGTCTTTAATACCCCACTGACATCACTGGACATATCTTCCAGACATAAAAAGCAATAAGGCAAAGGAGATCCTAAATGACACAATAGAACAGTTGAACTTAATTGATGTCTACAGGATGTTACATACAAAAAAACCGTAATACACACTCTTTTTTAAGTGCACATGGAACATTCTCAAGGATAGACCACATAGTAGGACACAAAACAAGCCTCAAGAAATGTAAGGGATAGAAATTATTTCAAACATCTTTTCTGACCACAACTATATGTAAACAGAAATCAACCACAGGAAAAAAATGAGAAAAAAAATGATTACATGGAGACTAAACAAAGTGATACTAAAAACCAATGGGTCAAAATGAAATGAAAGAGAAAATCAGAAAATACCTGGAGTTTATATATATAAACTTGGACCCCAAGCCCATTTCTACCACTACAATCCTTTTTTAGATACTTTTCTCATGTAGGTCATTACAGAGTATTTGAGTAGAGTTCCCTGTGCTATACAGTAGTCCTTGTTGGTTATCTATTTTAAATATAGTAGAGTGTATATGTCAATCCCAAAGCACTAATTTATCCCTCCCCCCCTTACCCCCTGGTAACCATAAGTTTGTTTTCTACATCTGTGACTCTACTTCTGTTTTATAAATAAGTTCATTTATACCCTTTTTTTTAGATTCTACATATAAGCAATATGGCATGATATTTGTCTTTCTGTGTCTGACTTACCTCACTCAGTATGACAGTCTCTACGTCCATCCATGTTGCTGCAAATGGCATTATCTTGTTCTTTTTTATGGCTGAGTAATATTCCATTGTATATATGCACCACATCTTCTTTATCCATTCCTTTGTTGATGGCCATTAAATAAAATGTTTCAAATAATGTATGGATCCACTTAAGCAAAGGCTGTGGAGAAAGGTATAAAAATAAATACAAAATTTTCTCATAATTACACAATACGTAAATAACTTTTTTATGCTAACTCCCTATTATGCTTCTTTTTACTTCCTTTTATGAATTTATTTTTTATTTTAATATAAATGGCATCATACTGTACACAGTTTTATATTCTAAATATTTCCCTTTAAATAAAAGTATCTTTTCATTATAAGTAGTATTTTAAAACAAGAATTTTGTAAGGTACATACTATGTCATTATATAGATGTAACCTATTTATTCAAACATTTCTTAATGTTGGATTTAGGGTATTTTTTATTTCACTATTATGACTTTTTTAGTGATAACTTCTGTAGTACATGAATTATTGACTTAATTTTGTTCATTGCTTTAGTATAAAAACTTTTTAATGTGATGGAATCCAAAAGATGTGAACATCCTTCAGTCTCTTGACTCAGATTACTATTTTGTTTTCCAGACTGGTTGCTACAAATTACACTACCAACAGCAATGTATAACCAATGTGAAATATCCATTAATTTATATATTATTACTATGATTAATTATCACATTTATGAAATGTGATCTTTAGGGTATGATTTTTATTTTGGGTATTTGTAGTTCTTTTGATTACAGAGCAGACAAAATTGTATGTGTATGTGTGTTGGCTCCTTTTATTTTCTGCTCTGTAAATTTTTCATTCTTTACCTAGTTTTCTTCTATGGTTGTTTATTTTTTTTCCATTCTATTTTCAAAGAATATTGAAAAATTTGAGAACATGAAAAAAAATTTTGAGAACATGTTTCAAAAAGTCACATGAAACATGTATGTAAAACATAATGGTAACCAATTAACATAATAATATGTATAAGAAAAATATTTTGAAATATTCAATATTTGTGTTATAGAATTACTAATTATCTAGACTTCAACACAAAAAATACCTGAGGTACGTAAATTAATTCTATAATCTGGGAATAATTATAGATTAATTTCATTAAATTTTCTGTCACTTCACAAATTTCTTGTGTTGCCATTTAACATGCCACTATCCAAAATACCCTTAAGTTTTCCTTTCATTGGGAGATTCCCCCCCCCACCCCCGCAGGCAGAAATGAGTTTACTGCATTAGAAAAAATACCAAAGAAAAACAGCAAACACCTCCATACTAGACACAATTATTAGTTTGACTTCAAGGGCGAAAAGGAATCCCAAAGGTACAAACTTTATTTCTGGGAGGGGGTCGCGGTCTCATCCCTCCCCCTCCTTCCCTGTCCCTTTAAACCAATGGACCTCTATGGAGGTGTCCACCTGTGGGATACAATCACGCACATCTTCCTTCTCGCTCTGCTTGCCTGCGCACGCCCGTGTGGAGCTAGCTGGTCACGGCGAGCAGGCTCCTGAGGCTCTGGGATAGACAGAGAACCGTGAGGATGGGGTTGGGGGCGGTTCCTAGCCTGAGACCAGGTTTCCAGTTAGTGATGGTGGGGCTAGGGTGGGAGAGGGAGGGCTTGCCTTCCTGCAGAGCTGAGAAGACGGCTTATTGATCCCTCCTTCTCCCCCCACAAACCCTAAGGCACAGGCATTGGCACAAGTGGCTGTTGCACATGAAGGGTGGCTTTCAATGGACCAAGTGACTCAAAGTCTCTCAGGGGAGCTACTCGGGCTAACTTCGTGGTACAGCCCTGGGTCTGGAGGTGACTAGTGGAAGGAGAGAAATCAGCTGAGCCTGGATGTGGGAGGAGAGAGAAGAGAAGGAGCTTGTGATGCACTATCCAAAATACCCTGGAGTTTTCCTTTCATTGGGAGATTTTGCATATCTTTTTATTTTCTGTAATATTTTCTATTCAGGACAATTTTTTTTTTTTTTTAATTTTTACTTTTTGGTCTCACCACACAGCACGTGGGGTCTTAGCTCCAACCAGGGATCGAACCCACGCCCCCCTGCAGTGGAAGCATGGAGTCTTAACCACTGCACTGCCAGGGAAGTCCTTATTCAGGACAAATTTTAGAGAGAATCATAATAACATTCCATTTTTTATTATAGGTTTAGGTATCTTTTTTCTCTTTTCTCTCTCTTCAATATAAACTGTAGAATTTTTCAACTATTTGGAAAATTATTATCTGGTGAATAATAGACAATTTTTGGAAAGAGTTTTTATCTTTACTTTTGTTATTGTTGTAGAGGTAAAAGGTTTTTCTGCTAATGTACCTGAAAAGTATTGAAAATGAGCTAGCATTTATTAGTCCATTATAATTTTAATAGCAATGTAACTTTACTTTTCATTTTTGCAAACCTCAGAATTTTTTTATATCTTCAAATTGAAGAAGGACCAGGTTGCAATTAAGAGGCAAGTCCAACTGATGTTTAACTGTATTTCAAGAAACAGTAAAACTGCAATAATTTACTTATCTATCTAATCTTTCTATCTATAATTCTTATGTGTTAAGGTTATTTGGGTAAAATTATGTTCATTTTCTAAACTTGAACTAAAACAAATAATAAATACCAAGTCCAGAGAGGTAGGACTGGCTATGAGATGATGCAATTGAAATTCTCAAGCACCAAGTGGCTTTTAATCCCTCTGAACTGCATGCTGAACCTCTGCCTCATTCTAAGTCTGGTTATACTCATAATTGTATTACAGTTATAACAGTTCTAGGTATCACAGCCTGCACAGCAATAGCCAAAGGAAAAAAGAGACAAATTTTTTTCTCTCCCTCTCTTTATTTTTTTAAAGCAAGGGATTCTTTCCTAGAAGCCACCCTTCAGACTACCTTTATGTCTCATTGGTAAAAATTCAGTCTCATTCTAAATTTTAAACCAAATCACTGGCAAGATGAAATGGATGCTCATGATTGACTTAGGCTAATATCTGGAATAGAATAAATGTTGGAGAATCAATCAATATGAAAACTGAAGTACTTTAATCTATTTAGATGTGAGAAAAGACTATAATTTTTCCTAGATAGGTAAGCAAAGTTCCCAGCTCCATTATTGAATGATCCTTCCTTTTAACCTCTGAATTGTATGACAAATTTATACCTTTTTAGAACAACTACATGTACCATTTAGTTAATTATAGAATATAGTTTATACATATCATGTATTATTCTAGATATACTAAGTAGTTAAAAGAAGTTGAATCAGAAAGCAAAAATACAAAAATCTTACTACAATATGGTGTATTTTACTCAAGAAAGATCAACTTTACTGATCATCATTTATCTCCATCTTGGTTTTGCTTTTGTATTATACTAACGTAGAATTTTAGACTCAAAAATTAAACTTGAGATGGTCTCTTCTAACCTCTCATTATTTGTATGAGGAGATTGGAAGAGTTATTTTCTTAAGGTAGTAGAATTAATTTGTGGCATGACAAGGATTATAACTGTCCCCTCGATTCAAGTTCAAAGTTCTTTTAGAGAATCTTGAACCACTTGTTTTATGGGATTCTAAATGTTAAAAGATTATGAGTCTTAGACTATTCGTACCTTCCTAAAGTAGCTTGAACCTTTACTGTTCCCCTGAAGTTTCAGGGCAGATTTGGCTCCACATTCTTGGAATATCCATCCATACCTTGCTGGAGAGAACATATTTGTCTCTGTCCTAACCTCTACTGAGTGAAATGAGAAAGAAAAATCTTGTATTTATTCAGAATCTTTTTCTTCTTTAAATTTATTTATTTATCTTTATGGAGAAGACAGAGGTTATTTTATATTATTATGGAAGTGTAGATGAGGGATTATATTTTTGATGATACATATATATGTACATATATATGTGGATTTTGACTAAAGACTGTCACTTATTAGTTGTTTGATCTTGGGAAGCTTATTTACATTATTGAGGCTCAATTTCTCTCATTTATAAATTGAAAAATAATCAGTGTGTAGGGTTGTTATTAAAATCACAAGTGATCTCTTTCCTTGAATCTCATGGTTACTGCGTTTTTCTCAAAATCTAAGATACAAGTCATAAACTCCAGTGACAAGAAGGTTAAAGGGACAAGATAAATGAATGATAGGATCTGATATAATACAATATGGCAGTTTGGGGAATTTGCCAAATTAGAGTGTATGTGTGTTTGTGTGTGTGTTCTTCTCAAAAAGGGTTATTGTATTTGGTGTCCCAATATGTTTGCCATTTGAGTCTAATACAGGTACTAAGTGATAAGACATTTTTTTTTTCAAGAGAAGATATTAATCTGGATTTTTGTATGAGTGTAAAATATATCAATTTCTAAAATTTGGCAACTAATTAAGTTGTTTTTTAAACAGTCTGAAAGCTTAAATAGCATGTTCATAAGCTATCATGGACCATTACTTAACCATGTAGAAATTGTGTTCTAAAAGTACCAGAAAGAAATTTTAAAAATCATTTTTTCTCATATTCCCAAAGAAATGGTTATTTTATTTTATTTTTCCAGATCATCTTGGTTATTATTCATTTAGCACTCCCTATTAATTCATGATGAATATGTTGCCATTTTCAGTTGAATTAATTATGCCTTATGAAACATAGTAAAGGATTCTTAGTGTGTTCTTTGCTTATAGCCTTCAAAAATGAGTGAGAAGAGAGTGTCATACATGAACCAGAAATTCCCCTATTCAAAGAAGGATAAAAGGTATTCAGCTGACAAAAAGAGAGGTAAATACTTTTTTTCTGTATATTTAGTTGTTTACTGAAAACAATGTCAAGTAAGAAAAAATGAAATCGTAACAATCGTGTCCATATATTTGTTACCTTTTATGTCTGGTTTTTGATATATTAAGGGGTGTATTTAAATGCAATATTCAATGAAATTTATGATCAACTAAATAGTGATAATAATCTGAAACTTTTGAATAATTTCAATTTTCCTCTAATTCTGAAGGCTTTGCTCATTATATATTTTGCCTTTTGATTTTGTACAGAATTTCCATAGCATATTGTTGCAGGAATCCTGGGATTAATATGTTTTTTCCTCCTGCTGGCAACCAGAGGCTTAGGATATATATGTGAGTATCAGGTACACATATTGATTATGAGAGCAATGAGCCAGGTTTAAAAATGAGATACTATAACTGCTGAACTGTTGTTGAACTTTGTAAACTATAAAGTTCTGTAGAAATGTTAGATTCATGATGGTATTGACCATGATATTGATGATGATGTTATTACTTTGTTATCATACAGTTCTTATGCCACACAAAATAGCTGAGATTACGCAAAAATTTTACTAAATAAAGTGTCTTTTACATATCTATTTGAAATTATTTTTCACATAAATTGGGATTTGCCATATGGCCCAAGAACTGGAGAATTTTATTTGACTATGACACTCCTTATCTTACTGCAGTACTTCATTACAAAGAAGAATAAATTTGATATCTTTTTTATATGATTAAAATTTAAACCATGAAAGCAACCTAAGTGTCCATCGACAGATGAATGGATAAAGAAGATGTGGGGGGCTTCCCTGGTGGCGCAGTGGTTGAGAATCTGCCTGCCAATGCAGGGGAAATGGGTTCGAGCCCTGGTCTGGGAAGATCTCACATGCCACGGAGCAACTAGGCCCATGAGCCACAATTACTGAGCCTGCGCATCTGGAGCCTGTGCTCCGCAACAAGAGAGGCCGCGATAGTGAGAGGCCCGCGCACCGTGATGAAGAGTGGCCCCCGCTTGCCGCAACTACAGAAAGCCCTCGCACAGAAACGAAGACCCAACACAGCCATAAATAAATAAATAAATAAATCCCATTTAAAAAAAAAAAAAGATGTGGCACATATATACAATGGACTATTACTCAGCCATAAAAAGAAATGAAATTGAGTTATTTGTAGTGAGGTGGATGGACCTAGAGTCCGTCATACAGAGTGAAGTAAGTCAGAAAGAGAAAGAAATACCGTATGCTAACACATATAAATGGAATCTAAAAAAAAAAAAAAAAAAGGTCATGAAGAAGCTAGGTGCAGGACGGGAATAAAGACGCAGACCTACTAGAGAATGGACTTGAGGATACGGGGAGGGGGAAGGGTAAGCTGGGACGAAGTGAGAGAGTAGCATGGACATATATATGCTACCAAATGTAAAACCAATAGCTAGTGGGAAGCAGCCACATAGGACAGGGAGATCAGCTCTGTGCTTTGTGACCACCTAGAGGGGTGGGATAGGGAGGGTGGGATGGAGGGAGACGCAAGAGGGAAGAGATATGGGGATATAAGTATATGTATAGCTGATTCACTTTGCTATAAAGCAGAAACTAACACACAATTGTAAAGCAATTATACTCCAATAAAGATGTTAAAACAAACAAACAAACAAAAAAAGTGTCTGCTAACTTTATTTAATAAACTAATATTAACATGAGCTCTCATAGGGAGAATACTCACTCCCAAGGAATCTGTGGGTGGTGAATTTTCCTCACTTCAAATACATTTAAAAGTTGAAAATTTAACTAAAGTATTGTGAGTGCAGTAAAAAAAAAAAAAACTTTAGCAATAATTTATAAAATTTTATAAAGGCAACAGAATATTTTGTACTTTTTAAATTAATGAGGATTCAATAACAACATGTATTAGGAAAACAGCTGCTATATATTAAACTCACAGACGTAACTTTTCCCAGATGAACAGTTACGAGCACAAACATAATTTCCTTCAATATATGGACAACCATGGTTCTCCATTTGCTAGAGTCTGTAAAAAAAAATTGTAAAGCAAGGTGTGATATCTGCAAACGCCAATTTTATCTCAAGCTTAAAATTAGAAAGAACAAACAAAATGGGAAACAATAAAAGAACAAACTACACAAATCAAAACAAGAATTAAACCCTGAAGATTGACAGTCTTTAATTACAAAATATTAAGCTTAACACAAAATACTGAACAGTATCTAATCCTATCCTGTTTACTTAAGTAGAATTATAAGCCAATATGATAGAAGTTTATGGATTTATCAGCTTGCCTAAAACTATGCATAAATTTCTCCTAAGAGTCCAGTAAAGTTAAAAAAGTAAAGGCCCTAAAGGTGAGATTATTTAGAAAGAACTGGAAATTTTCCCCCAATTAAATCCCACAGACTGATCCTCAAAATCCGTAATGATTTCCTTTTTCTTGGTTGCTCTTTCTGTGTCCTACACACGTAACACACACACACACATACACACACATACACATGAATTGCCATATACTCTCAGAAAAGTTCAGTTATCGAAACACTATAAGTTCAGGGTTTCAATTACTGTGGTGTCATCTTCCCTTAACCAGGATTTACTGGTTTCATTGATTTTGAGACCTATCCATCCTTTCATTTCAAGCATGGATAAAATTTCCAATTTGGAAAAGAAATCATAAACCAGAAATGTGTGCATATTATAATCCACTCCTTTCTGACTCAAATGTTATTGGTTAAAGTTCTCCCAAGGGCTTGCACACATCCACTTAGTATTAATAAGATTTTTTTCTCAAGATATCTCATTTGTTAAAGTGGTTTTCTTCTAGCATTAAATGTTCAAAAAGTGGAGTTTCTCCCTAAGAAAATTGAGTCAAAGTAAGAAAATACCATACACTTTTGAGAACCTTCAGTTTTCCCAAATTATGGTGTCAATCACTAATGCTTTGAAACCAGATACAGTTATAGTATAACAAAAAAACCGGAAGTGTCTGCCCTACCAGCTCTTCCTTGATGTCGATCTTTAGAAGGTGGGAATTCAGCTCGGTACAGGCAGCGTGGCTCTCCGCCCAGGTTTTGGGTTGATTGGAAAGATGATAAGAGCTATTTCCAAATCCAATCCAGTGGGTTGAACAAAGATCACAGGAACATTCTAGAAAATATAAACATATTTAATGTGTACTCTGTACTATGAATAACTTCTACTAACACAATTGCTGTATCTTTGTGTTTGTTTTACAGATGGATATTAGATAGAAGGCAAAACTTACGCATTTTTTGTAACATTTCTGGGCAAGTTTTACACAAACCATAGTTTACAATAATTAATGTTTAGCTCATGGTTTGAACTTTTCTACTTAAAATTTGTTATAAAATTTTACCCACAAGGAAAATGCATTCCAAATAATATTATACAATTGTTTGATGTGATCATTCTCCTATGTCTTCTTTCTTATTTTGCCCAATATTAATATTTCCTTGATAAAACATTGAACGTACCATAAAATGGCATTTTTCTATCATGATTCACGAAGTTTTGTGGATGTCAGGAAGACAAACCCTTTAGTCCCAATAATCAATATTAGAAGTGGATTGAACAGAGAGAATACTCACCACCATTTTTAGAAGATAGAGTGGGAACAGGTGATATTTTTCGGTTGTGTTCTTCTCTGCTAGAAAATACTGTGGCAAAAATTATGGTAGTAATTAGTTCTGTATAGGATAAAATAATTAAGACAACGTAAAAATCAGTCTTGAAAGCAAATCATTGAAATGTATTATGTTACTGATTTTTAAAAAAACAGATTATTTTCTTAATTACTTACAGTTTGCAAGCAAGGCACCCACTGTTGTCATCAAGACCACACACAAGATCCCTAGACTCCGAGTCACCACTTGCCATGCTGTAGATCGGTGGTGTAACACTAAAGAAAACAGAAACAATGATGAAGTTTCATCATTTCCCAGAAGTCATCAAATGTAGAATTTAAGACCATTGTGTTTCACCCTTAGAGGGCAACCGTTCATTTTCTAATTCTTGAATGAGTTCATCCTGAATAAAACTATTTCTCAACCACATTGAGAACCCTAGTTCTTTGATACCCAAATTTCCTCCCTATTAGCTTCTTCTTGACTTCAGTTCTTTCTTATCCTAATTGAGGCCCAGGGTATGTCACCTGAACCATCTTCACCAGCGTATTTGAGCATCCTTTGCCTAGTATTCTACAAATTATTAACTCTGAGCACTCCGAAAATATACTCTCTGCTAGTAAACTTAGAAATGAAATATACCTAGAGAAAATAATGTTGTCATGAAAAAAATATATTAATTTCTAAATTCCATGTAAACATTAATATTCATTTATTAGCCAATGAATCAGTCAATGTATTAGTCAAGGGGGAAATAACAAAATGCATTTTTTAAATTTTTGTTGAGATAAGAAATAATTATAAATTTTTCAAAGAAATATGAGTATGTTCACCAAGTTTTAACCTAGACACATGAGGATAGGAAATGCCTTTATCAAAAAAAGACATTGTACTAAAAGTTGGAGGAAAGTAAGAGTTAGTTATTTCTTGAAATAATAGAGGCATGGGGGAGGTCTTCCACTTGGAGAGACAGCATCTATAAATGTTCTTAGGTGACCAGAAGCTTGGTGCATTCGTGGAACCGAAATTATAGTCTGACTGGAACTCAGAGAGCAAAAGAGGGAGTGGAGGTAGAGAGATAGCCTGTAGGACTATAGGATTTTTTTTTTAACTTTAAGAACAATAGGAAATCTTTGCAGGAACTTGTTTTAAAAAGTCATGATCATTTTGCTTGAAACATAAGGAAAGGATTGAAAAGTGCATAGAGTGGAAGATGAGAGACTTTTGGGGAGTCTGTCTCAGTAATCTTGGTGAAAACAAGTAAACCTCAACCCAAGAGAGAAGCAGGTTGGTTTGAACACATGGTGCTTCATGATTACTTGAATGTGTTACAGATGAAAGAGTGTGAGGACTCAAACTTGCAAGTTTTGAGATTAAACAATGCGGTGGATAAATATTAACATGTCCAATCTTCTTAGTTTTGGTCAACTTCTGCCCAAAGTCCCTTTGATTACAAAAAAAAAAAAAAAAATTCAAGCCTCTCTAAGACTCTAATTCAAACACCAAGAAATTTCTCTTATTTTACCAAGGAAGTTGAGGCCATGAATTTCCTTAACTTGCCCACCCCAGTTCCTGTATATATATATATATGAATATTCATATATTCATACCATATTGTCATTGTCTTCTTTTCATTTCAGAGGATGAGCAATTTCTCTATGGTTCAAGTCAAAATCTATCATATGTCCTGTTTACTCCATGCCACCCATTCTCCTTTAGAACATTTATTTTCTAAGAGGAAGTTTCTCTTTTTTGCCAGTTTCTTTATCATCTCTTTCTATAAATTTTGTCAGATTAGTCTATGCATGGGCTCAAATCTCTCCAAATCTAATATAATCCCTTGTTATTGGTTCAGGTCTTTCACTTTTTTATCACCATTTCTCTTATGTTGCTGGGGTTTTTTTTCCAGTGAAAATTGTAAAAATGCTTTCTGGACTCATTTTATTCCTATACTAAATTTCTTTCAACCCCTTAACTCTTAGTTGTAGCTTCTATGCTTTTCTTCATAATCAAACAAAAACCCCAATTACTAAATCTAAGGAAATAATTTTCCACTTTACCTTACTAGACATAGTTTATTTTCTCCTTCTCTCTGGACATGCATTTCGTATGTACCTTTCTTGAGTCTTCCTCTACTCAAGCCTTATATGTTGCTTTTCTCTATGATAGACTTTTCACCCACATCATCTCTATTTGCAACCTTACCTACTAAGTCTTTCCCACCCATTTCCATCCTCTTCTGGAAGATCCAGCCTTTTAAAACTAATTTCATTATGGACGTTGTCCTCTGAAGTGATCAAGAGACAATTCAAATGCCATATATGATCCAACTTTTACTGGATTAAACATTATTTTTCTTAATGGTGGGTAAGATGATTAACTACTTATTCACTTAAGCTAGGAATCTTGTTATCTTATTCTACTCATTTCTCACCTTACCTCCAATATTCAGTTAATCATGAAGTCTTATAAGCTCTACCTCCAAAATATTTTTTTTCTCTATAATCTGTCTTTCCCCTAACAAATTCTGTTAGTTCCTTGAAGCTAAGTGGTTATTGCTTCTTCATCTTTGTAGGTAGCCTAAGTCCAGAGCAGGCCCACATAACAAATTCAAAAATAGTTGTGGGACTGAGTTATATTGAATTGAATTGAAGATTATTATCAAGAATTATTTTTAAATAATTTTAAAATAACACGAAAAAAGCAATAGAATTTACACAGTAGTTCTTACAAGTAATGCAATTCTGTAGGAATTTGAATCAATGCTATTTTAGAGGAAATGAACATAGTGAAGGACTATTTAAGAGACAAACAATTCCATGGTAATATCCTAAAATAATTAAGGAGAGTGTTGAAGATAGATAATTAGTTTAATGAGGCAATTTTATAATGGTTTTGAGAGAAGTAATCTTCTAAACCCAAGAATCAAGATCTAGCAAATAACAAAATATATATAATATTGTACCTTTTCTTTTTTTCCTAAACGACCGTTTTCTGTGCTGAAGGTGAGAAGACCTTAGAAACTTCAGTTCCATGTAGTTTACTTGCTGTTCACTTGATTCGACATTCCTCTGGTTTGTCTTGGGTATTTTTTGTTTCTGTTGAGATATGGAAAATTTTGGTGCTGTGTAGGTTACCTCTTGCTTGTTTACAATACCCTTGTTTTGCTTACTCTTAAACATTATTTTTTGGAATGACTTAGATTGCTTCAGCTCAATCTTGGTATCTTTCTGTGTCTCTCTTTAATATCTATGCAATAGAGAAATGTGAGGAAAAGAGTTACGTGGTGATTGTATCAGCTCAGACAGTGAAAACTGCCTTCATTGTGATGTACAAGTAAACATTTAGGTATAACATTAAAAGGGTAGGGGTCTGGGCAACATGGTGGAAGAGTAAGACGCGGAGATCACCTTCCTTCCCACAGATACAGTAGAAATACATCTACACGTGGAACTGCTCCTACAGAACACCCACTGAACGCTGGCAGAAGACGTCAGACCTCCCAAAAGGCAAGAAACTCCCCCCATACCTGGGTAGGGCAAAAGAAAAAAGAAACAACAGAGACAAAAGAATAGGGACGGGATCTGCACCAGTGGGAGGGAGCCATGAAGGAGGAAAGGTGTCCACACACTAGGAGCCCTTCGCGGGTGGAGACTGCGGGTGGCCGAGGGGGGAAGCTTCGAAGCCACGGAGGAGAGCGCAGCCACAGGGGTGCGGAGGGCAAAGCGGAGAGGTTCCCGCCCGGAGGCTCGGCGCCGAGCAGCACTCACCAGCCCGAGAGGCTTGTCTGCTCAGCCGCCGGGGCGGGCGGGGCTGGGAGCTGAGGCTCGGGCTTCGGTGCTGGCCGGGAGGGAGTCCGGGAAAAAGTCTGCAGCTGCCGAAGAGGCAAGAGACTTTTTCTTGCCTCTTTGTTTCCTGGTGCGCGAGGAGAGGGGATTCAGAGCGCCGCCTAAACGAGCTCCAGAGACAGGCATGAGCCGCGGCTCTCAGCGCGGACCCCAGAGACGGACATGAGATGCTAAGGCTGCTGCCGCCACCAAGAAGCCTGTGTGCAAGCACAGGTCACTCTCCACACCGCCCCGCCCGGGAGAACGTACAGCGCGCCTCAGGCTGGTGCAACGTCACGACGCCTCTGCCGCCGCAGGCTCGCCCCGCCTCCTCCGTACCGCTCCCTCCCCCCGCCTGAGTGAGCCAGAGCCCCCGAAGCAGCTGCTCCTTTAACCCCGTTCTGTCTGGGCGGGAACAGACGCCCTCAGGCGACCTACACGCAGAGGCGGGTCCAAATCCAAAGCTGAACTCCGGGAGCTGTGCGAACAAAAAAGAGAAAGGGAAATCTCTCCCAGCAGCCTCAGAAGCAGCAGATTAAAGCTCCACAAACAACTTGATGTTCCTGCATCTGTTGAATACCTGAATAGACAACGAATCATCCCAAATTCAGGAGGTGGACTTTGGGAGCAGGCTATATTAATTTTTCCCCTTTTACTTTTTTTGTGAGTGTATATGTGTATGCTTCTGGGTGAGATTTTGTCTGTATAGCTTTGCTTTCACCATTAGTCCTAGGGTTAGGTCCGTCCGTTTTTTTTTTGTTTTTTTTTTTTTACTTAATAAAATTTTTTTTCCTAATAAATGTTTTGTTAATAATTTTTTGCTTATTTTCTATTTTTAGAAATTAAAAAAAATTTTTAATAAGTTTTCATATTTTTTATTTTAAAAAATTAAAAAATTTTTTCTTAATAAATTTTTTCTTAATAATTTTTTTCATATTTTTTATTATAAAAAATTAATAAGGGATTCCCTAGTGGCGCAGTGGTTGGGAGTCTGCCTGCCAGTGCGGGGGACGCGGGTTCGAGCCCTGGTCTGGGAGGATCCCACATGCCGTGGAGCGACTAAGCCCGTGAGCCTGCGCGTCTGGGTGTCTGGAGCCTGTGCTCCGCAACGGGAGAGGCCGCGATAGTGAGAGGCCCGCGCACCGCGATGAAGAGTGGCCCCCACTCGCCGCAACTAGAGAAAGCCCTCGCACAGAAACGAAGACCCAACACAGCCAAAAATAAATAAATATATATAAATAATTTTTTAAAAAAAATTAATAAATCTATTTTTAAAAATTAAAAAAAAATTTTCTTAATAAATTTATTCTTAATAATTTTTTTCTTATTTTTTATTATAATAGCTTTATTTTATTTTATTTTATCCTCTTTCTTTCTTTCTTTCTATTTTTTTCTCCCTTTCATTCTGAGCCGTGTGGATGAAAGGCTCTTGGTGCTCCAGCCAGGCATCAGGGCTGTGCCTCTGAGGTGGGAGAGCCAACTTCAGGACACTGGTCCACGAGAGACCTCCCAGCTCCACGTGATACCAAACGGCGAAGATCTCTCAGAGATCTCCATCTCAACATCAAGACCCAGCTTCATTCAACAACCAGCAAGCTACAGTGCTGGACACCCTATGCCAAACAACTAGCAAGACAGGAACACAGCCCCATCCATTAGCAGAGAGGCTGCCTAAAATCATAATAAGGCCACAGACACCCCAAAACACACCACCAGATGTGGACGTGCCCACCAGAAAGACAAGATCCAACCTCATCCACCAGAACACAGGTACTAGTCCCCTCCACCAGGAAGCCTACACAACCCACTGAATGAACCTTAGCCACTGGGGACAGATACCAAAAACAATGGGAACTATGAACGTGCAGCCTGTGAAAAGGAGACCCCAAACACAGTAAGATAAGCAAAATGAGATGACAGAAAAACACACAGCAGATGAAGGAGCAGGGTCAAAACACACCAGACCTAACAAATGAAGAGGAAATAGGCAGTCTACTTGAAAAAGAATTCAGAATAATGATAGTAAAGATGATCCAAAATCCTGGAAATAGAATAGACAAAATGCAAGAAACATTTAACAAGGACTTACAAGAACTAAAGAGGAACCAAGCAACAATGAAAAACACAATAAATGAAATTAAAAATACTCTAGACGGGATCAATAGCAGAATAACTGAGGCAGAAGAACGGATAAGTGACCTGGAAGATAAAATAGTGGAAATAACTACTGCAGAGCAGAATAAAGAAAAAAGAATGAAAAGAACTGAGGACACTCTCAGAGACCTCTGGGACAACATTAAACACACCAACATTCGAATTATAGGGGTCCCAGAAGAAGAAGAGAAAAAGAAAGGGACTGAGAAAATATTTGAAGAGATTATAGTTGAAAACTTCCCTAATATGGGAAAGGAAATAGTTAAGTCCTGGAAGCACAGAGAGTCCCATACAGGATAAATCCAAGGAGAAACACGCCAAGGCACATATTAATCAAACTGTCAAAAATTAAATATAAAGAAAACATATTAAAAGCAGCAAGGGAAAAACAACAAATAACACACAAGGGAATTCCCATAAGGTTAACAGCTGATCTTTCAGCAGAAACTCTGCAAGCCAGAAGGGAGTGGCAGGATATACTTAAAGTGATGAAGGAGAAAAACCTACAACCAAGGTTACTCTACCCAGCAAGGATCTCATTCAGATTTGATGAAGAAATTAAAACCTTTACAGACAAGCAAAAGCTGAGAGAGTTCAGCACCACCAAACCAGCTTTACAACAAATGCTAAAGGAACTTCTCTAGGCAAGAAATCAAATGTAAATGGATTAAATGCTCCCACCAAAAGACACAGACTGGCTGAATGGATACAAAAACAAGACCCATATATATGCTGTCTACAAGAGACCCACTTCAGACCTAGAGACACATACAGACTGAAAGTGAGGGGATGGAAAAAGATATTCCATGCAAATGGAAATCAAAAGAAAGCTGGAGTAGCAATTCTCATATCAGACAAAATAGACTTTAAAATAAAGACTATTACAAGAGACAAAGAAGGACAATATATAATGATCAAGGGATCGATCCAAGAGGAAGGTATAACGATTGTAAATATTTATGCACCCAACATAGGAGCACCTCAATACATAAGGCAGATACTAACAGCCATAAAAGGGGAAATCAACAGCAACACAATCATAGTAGGGGACTTTAACACCCCATTTTCACCAATGGACAGATCATCCAAAATGAAAATAAATAAGGAAACACAAGCTTTAAATGATACATTAAACAAGATGGACTTAATTGATATTTATAGGACATTCCACCCAAAAACAACAGAATACACATTTTTCTCAAGTGCTCATGGAACATTCTCCAGGATAGATCATATCTTGGGTCACAAATCAAGCCTTGGTAAATTTAAGAAAATTGAAATCGTATCAAGTATCTTTTCCAACCACAACGCTATGAGACTAGATATCAATAACAGGAAAAGATCTGTAAAAAATACAAACACATGGAGGCTACACAATACACTACTTAATAACGAAGTGATCACTGAAGAAATCAAAGGGAAAACCAAAAAATACCTAGAAACAAATGACAATGGAAACACGATGACCCAAACATATGGGACGCAGCAAAAGCAGTGCTAAGAGGGAAGTTTATAGCAATACAAGCCTACCTCAAGAAACAGGAAACATCTCGAATAAACAACTTAACCTTGCACCTATATCAATTAGAGAAAGAAAAGTAAAAAAACCCCAAAGCTAGCAGAAGGAAAGAAATCATAAAGATCAGATCAGAAATAAATGAAAAAGAAATGAAGGAAACAAAAGCAAAAATCAATGAAATTAAAAGCTGGTTCTTCGAAAAGATAAACAAAATTGATAAACCATTAGCCAGACTCATCAAGAGAAAAAGGGAGAAGACTCAAATCAATAGAATTAGAAATGAAAAAGGAGAAGTAACCACTGACACTGCAGAAATACAAAAGATCATGAGAGATTACTACAAGCAACTCTATGCCAATAAAATGGACAACCTGGAAGAAATGGACAGATTCTTAGAAATGCACAACCTGCCGAGACTGAACCAGGAAGAAATAGAAAATATGAACAGACCAATCACAAGCACTGAAATTGAAACTGTGACTGAAAACCTTCCAACAAACAAAAGCCCAGGATCAGATGGCTTCACAGGTGAGTTCTATCAAACATTTAGAGAAGAGCTAACACCTATCCTTCTCAAACTCTTCCAAAATATTGCAGAGGGAGGAACACTCCCCAACTCATTCTACGATGCCAACCATCACCCTGAAACCAAAACCAGACAAAGATGTCACAAAGAAAGAAAACTACAGGCCAATATCACTGATGAACATAGATGCAAAAATCCTCAATAAAATACTAGCAAACAGAATCCAACAGCACATTAAAAGGATCATACACCATGATCAAGTGGGGTTTATCCCAGGAATGCAAGGATTCTTCAATATATGCAAATCAATCAACGTGATACACCATATTAACAAATTGAAGGAGAAAAACCATATGATCATCTCAATAGATGCAGAGAAAGCTTTCGACAAAATTCAACACCCATTTATGATAAAAGCCCTGCAGAAAGTAGGCATAGAGGGAACTTTCCTCAACATAATAAAGGCCATATATGACAAACCCACAGCCAACATTGTCCTCAATGGTGAAAAACTGAAACCATTTCCACTAAGATCAGGAAGAAGACAAGGTTGCCCACTCTCACCACTATTATTCAACATAGTTTTGGAAGTTTTAGCCACAGCAATCAGAGAAGAAAAAGAAATAAAAGGAATCCAAATTGGTAAAGAAGAAGTAAAGTGTCACTGTTTGCAGATGACATGATACTATACATAGAGAATCCAAAAGATGCTACCAGAAAACTACTAGAGCTAATCAATGAATTTGGTAAAGTAGCAGGATACAAAATTAATGCACAGAAATCTCTTGCATTCCTATATACTAATGATGAAAAATCTGAAAGTGAAATTAAGAAAACACTCCCGTTTACCATTGCAACAAAAAGAATAAAATATCTAGGAATAAACCTACCTAAGGACTTAAAAGACCTGTATGCAGAATACTATAAGACACTGATGAAAGAAATTAAAAACGATACAAACAGATGGAGAGATATACCATGTTCTTGTATTGGAAGAATCAACATTGTGAAAATGACTCTACTACCCAAAGCAATCTACAGATTCAATGCAATCCCTATCAAACTACCACTGGCATTTTTCACAGAACTAGAACAAAAAATTTCACAATTTATATGGAGACACAAAAGACCCTGAATAGCCAAAGCAATCTTGAGAATGAAAAATGGAGCTGGAGGAATCAGGCTCCCTGACTTCAGATTATATTACAAAGCCACAGTAATCAAGACAGTTTGGTACTGATACAAAAACAGAAATAAAGATCAATGGTACAGGATAGAAAGCCCAGAGATAAACCCACGCACATATGCTCACCTAATTTATGACAAAGGAGGCAAGCATATACAGTGGAGAAAAGACAGCCTCTTCAATAAGTGCTGCTGGGAAAATTGGACAGGTACATGAAAAAGTATGAAATTAGAACACTCCCTAACCCCATACACAAAAATAAACTCAAAATGGATTAAAGACCTAAGTATAAGGCCAGACACTATCAAACTCTTAGAGGAAAACATAGGCAGAACACTCTATGACATAAATCACAGTAAGATCCTTTTTGACCCACCTCCTAGAGAAATGGAAATAAAAACAAAAATAAACAAATGGGACCTAATGAAACTTCAAAGCTTTTGCACAGCAAAGGAAACCATAAACAAGACGAAAAGACAACCCTCAGAATGGGAGAAAATATTTGCAAATGAAGCAACTGACAAAAGATTAATCTCCAAGATTTACAAGCAGCTCATGCAGCTCAATAACAAAAAAACAAACAACCCAATCCAAAAATGGGCAGAAGACCTAAATAGACATTTCTCCAAAGAAGATATACAGATTGCCAACAGACACATGAAAGAATGCTCAACATCGGGCTTCCCTGGTGGCGCAGTGGTTGAGAATCTGCCTGCTAATGCAGGGGACACGGGTTCGAGCCCTGGTCTGGGAAGATCCCACATGCCACGGAGCAGCTGGGCCCGTGAGCCACAATTGCTGAGCCTGCGCGTCTGGAGCCTGTGCCCCGCGACGGGAGGGGCCGCGATAGAGAAAGGCCCGCGCACCGCGATGAAGAGCGGTCCCCGCACCGCGATGAAGAGTGGCCCCCGCTTGCCGCAACTGGAGAAAGCCCTCGCACGAACCGAAGACCCAACACAGCCAAAAATAAATAAATAAATAAATAAATAAATAAGAAAATCCTTAAAAAAAAAAAAAAAAAAAAAAAAAAAAAAAAAAAAGAATGCTCAACATCATTAATCATTAGAGAAATGCAAATCAAAACTACAATGAGGTATCATCTCACACCAGTCAGAATGGCCATCATTAAAAAATCTAGAAACAATAAATGCTGGAGAGGGTGTGGAGAAAAGGGAACACTCTTGCACTGTTGGTGGGAATGTAAATTGATACAGCCACTATGGAGAACAGTATGGAGGTTCCTTCAAAAACTAAAAATAGAACTACCATACGACCCAGCAATCCCACTTCTGGGCATATACCCTGAGAAAACCATAATTCAAAAAGAGTCATGTACCAAAATGTTCATTGCAGCTCTATTTACAATAGCCAGGACATGGAAGCAACCAAAGTGTCCATCATCGGATGAATGGCTAAAGAAGATGTGGCACATATATACAATGGAATATTACTCAGCCATAAAAAGAAATGAAATGGAGGTATTTGTAATGAGGTGGATGGAGTTAGAGTCTGTCATACAGAGTGAAGTAAGTCAGAAAGAGAAAAACAAATACAGTATGCTAACACATATATATGGAATCTAAGGAAAAAAAAAAAAAGGTCATGAAGAACCTAGTGGCAAGACGGGAATAAAGACACAGACCTACTAGAGAACGGACTTGAGGATATGGGGAGGGGGAGGGGTGAGATGTGAAAGGGTGAGAGAGTGTCATGGACATATATACACTAGCAAACTTAAAATAGATAGCTAGTGGGAAGCAGCCGCATAGCACAGGGAGATCAGCTTGGTGCTTTGTGACCACCTAGAGGGGTGGGATAGGGAGGGTGGGAGTGAGGGAGATGCAAGAGGGAAGAGATATGGGAACATATGTATATGTATAACTGATTCACTTTGTTATAAAGCAGAAACTAACACACCATTGTAAAGCAATTATACTCCAATAAAGATGTTTAAAAAACATTAAAAGAGTAAAAAAGGAAGGAAATGAGAGACTAAATCTCTCTCCGAACTTTGCAGTCCTTATTCAGAAGAATAATTTTATTCCCCTTTAATGAGATTATACATTTCATTTCCTCTTTGAATCAGGTTTTGAAAGGAGTAGATTAAGGAGTAGATATGTTTTTCCCTCTCAACATTCTCTGTATAATGAATCATGTTGACAATGTGTAGACTATGGTTAAAACACAACTACATTAACAAAGTGTTGATTATTTAAATTTAATATTAAAGTTTTTATTTCAAATTAGGTTGACATAAAATTTATTGTATCACTGAAGTAACCCATTACTCAGTAGATTCTTTACTAATAGAGGAAAAACCCATCTCTTTGAAGAACTTGGTAAGTTCTACATTTGTACAATAACCATGTATCTCTCAATCTGCCAGCCTAACATCCTTTTTCTACTTAACTAGATTATATTTACCTACAGGCACAC
Organism: Balaenoptera acutorostrata; assembly: GCF_949987535.1. Lineage (NCBI taxonomy): Eukaryota > Metazoa > Chordata > Mammalia > Artiodactyla > Balaenopteridae > Balaenoptera > Balaenoptera acutorostrata. Next base: position 98,506,919 of record NC_080074.1, on the reverse strand, counting down.
ACTCACACACAGAGGCAGACACACAGACCATCTAAATTAAAGAGACAATGCCAATGAATCACCAAAAGTGAACAAAAGAAATTAAAAAGTAATGTATAAAATTTTTTTAATTTATTCAATCTCATTAATAAATAAAGAAAGCAAATGAAAAGAATAGAACAACTTTCACCTGTGAGAACACTAAATTAACTGATATTTTTCTGAATTGGCAATGATTGTGAGTATAAAATTGTCAATAGTTATTAAAACATAAAATATACAGGCTTTTTACCAGCAATTCTATTTTAAGTAATTTATCTTACAAAATATTTTTTAAATATTCAAAGTTATGTAGCACCTGTTTTTTGGTTTTATTTACTAAGAGCTAAATTGGAAAAACAAAAAAACAAAGAACAAAAAGTTGTCAAGGGAAGGGTTCACAACTAAGAGAGTTGTTAAAGTTATGAGACATTTATACCCTAGTATACCATTGTTTAATGTAACAAATATTATTGATGTGTAAAGCAAAATAATAGATTTGTAACGTGCAATGTCTTTAGTGGTTACTTGTAGGTAGAGTTTTGGCAGGTTTGCACTGCTCTCAATTTTATTGAAAATTAAAGAACATATGTTAAAATCTATTTAAAGGTGAAATTTTGAGTATTTAAAAATATTGAATAACAAATAATTTTATACATAGGGCCTTTTCTATATTTACCTTTCTATAAATTTACTGAGTAAATTCAAAACAACTGGGATAAAGTTATTTTCAAATTAAGAATTTTTTACACTTCCTCAAATTGTTTTCTGAAAGTTTTGACCAATTCATTTAGCACCAGCAAAAATGATATTTAAGAGTAATTGGTATTGTAAGAACGTTGCTGTTTAAATATTTAGGACAATTAAACTATTTTTTGTACCAGAAAAGGAAGAAAAATGACTATTGTTTTTGAAAATAAATAATTGAATAAGCTGATCTAGAAAATATTAAAAGCAATAGAATTAGGTGGAATATTGGTTCAAATTGAAGCATTACATAGACTTAGATCTCTAATTTCACAACATATAATTGAACAAATTTCAGATAAACTAAAATGTTAAATGTAAACCATGAGATGATAAAACTGATAAAAGATTGAAAGAAAGTATAAGTAAATAGTTATAACTTTCTAGTCACACACAGACAAGAAAGACAGGTTAAATTATAGAAACATCATTTTTATTGCTAACGTAAAGATTTTTATCAATAATAATCACATTAAAAGACATTTCACCACTAACCAAAGAAATTCAAACTAATATATTAATGATATACGTTTTCACCTACAGAATCAGTATATATTTATAAGCCAAATGCAACCACACAGAGTTGGACAAAGTGCAGGAAAACAGGCAAATGTTACACGGACTTTTGGTTAATCTAAATCTTTCCCTTCTGGAAAATAATTTGTCAGTATGTAAATATCAAAACCAAATAATGAAAACATCTACTGACCCAACATTTCAAAATAATGTGAAAATGATGGGTTATTTCATAAAAGAGGCTAAATAGTTGGAAATAAAACAACAGGATAATTCCAAGACAAAGAAACAAATAAGTGCAAGGGATAGCTGGGTTCATACTCCACACCATTGTTTACAAAATGAGCATGTAACATAATTTTACAAAAATTATTTTTTCCTAAAGTATCATTTAATACATTCTGAGTTGATCGTTGAAATTAGTGTTAAAAAGTTACATACATTTTTAACTTCTTGAGAGAAGGAAATAAACAGAAGTAATCATACTCACCGACTTGAAGAATAAATTTAAAAATAAATTTTGTAGGAAAATCATAGATATGAAACAATGTAAAATTGTTGCAGGCTGGAATTAAAGTTATATAGTAGGTAATCTGGTGTAAGAACCTCCAGGGAAGATTCTAGTTTGAAAAATAATCTAATAATGACATAGTCTTTTGTTATTCAAAGCATGCGTGAAAAACTACAAAGGAAGTTTCACGCAACTGCTAATTTGTAGTTTACCTCCTCCACAAAATACATATCAGGAAGTGAAATATAGTGCTTTAGTATGACATGACCTTTGGTATTTTGAAAACTATTTCATAAATTACAGACTTTTCGATTTAAAATGTATAAGAAAAATATTTAATGACTGCTTAATAAGAGTATTCCTATAACAAGTCTGAAGCCCTAAAGGAAAAGAAAAATGAACCAAATTACATATTGTATTAGAGGTTACATTGAACAAAAATAACATAGGATACAGAGAAAAGTATGTAGATTTGTCAGAATAGAAATTATATTTTTGGCTTTACTGGTTAAATTGTAATAGATAATTCTTAGTAGTTGGTAACTACTTAGTGGTAGTTGATATCACCACCCATAGCAGGGAGTTTACATTTTGTTTTTATAGCATGTAATATAGTTTAGTACAGTCTGTTGTGTTACAGTAAATAACTATATAGTTTGGAAGACTTCAATGGTCACCAGCTTGTAGGTAAAAAAGAAAATATCTTACTATAAATTTCCAAATTTGTCTCTGTTGTTAGTTTGTACCTGATGACTGAGAACCTTAGTACAGATACCACCTCCCTCAAGCCCCTCCCACTTACTTATGAGTCTAACGTTCATTTTCCCTCTTCTCATCGCTGCTTATGTCCTCCCAGGTACCCTTGTTATTGACCAGTGATGATGAATCACAGTCTTCTGACCCATCAGTGTCAATGTGCACCATCCTCTTACCTCCCGGCTTATGCAATTGCTCTGCCTCACCATCTCCACGTGACTTCTCCACTCTGCCTCAGACAACCCCTCCCATGGGAACACCTTGGTCCTTGTCATACCTTTAAATGTTTCATCTCAAAAATGTCTTATTAAAACTTCCCACCCTCCACAAACACACTTACTTTTCTAGATTGCTCATTTATCTCTTTCCAACATGAAAATGCTTTGATCTCACTAGCATCTCTAGTCTTTTCTTCAGCTCGACTTTGTTCTAATCTATCAGTCTTCTTCTTACTTCACTTTCCTCCATGTCCACCTTGATTCCATAATATGTTTCTCTTCTGCCAATCACTAACTTCCTTGAACTTTTTTGGGTCCCACTTGTTCAATAAAATCATTATCTTATATGATATAAATTATCTCTTTCTCTTTGTCAATGCCTGAGAAGCCAAGTGCTTTTAGAACAGGTCAGATTTACTGCAATATAAATTCATTGTCACCAACATGAAATTGCTTTAAAACTGCTGGGAGTCCTGTTACTTTTTTCAGGTCACCATTCTTTCACATTCTCTGAAACCAATTTTATCACACTTTCTCCATTCCTCACAAATCTCTGTCACTTCCACACCCACTCTTGTTCTCAGAATATGACTTATATCACAGAAAAATAAAAACCACCAGATTATCAGACTGAACATCTCTCAGGTTGCTCCCTATATATGCATGCATCTTATCTTCTCTCCTGTTCAACAGAGGTGTTCTTCCTCTTCGGTAAAGCCAATTTCACCTGTATTTGAATCTATCCACTCCTATCACAGGAGAATCATACACTATTTATCACTTTTCTTTCCTTTTGAATATTCAATGTCTTCTTAGTAGTTTCCTTCTCACCAGCTTAAAATTACATGCAATTTTTAACCTTATTAGACCTCAAATCCCAATATAACTACTATCTTCACTCTCTATCACTCATAAAAAAGAAAAATTCTCAGAGTGCCATTGCATTTCATCTCTATTTCTTATCTTTTATTCTCACTACTCAAGCTATTGCATCCTGGCTCCTGCCCCAGTGACTCCTTGGTATCAGCACACCTTTAGATCATAAGTGATCTCTGCTTCACTAAACGGATCCTTTTATTTCCCTTTTAGATGAGCTTTTAATAGCATTCAACACCATTCACCACTCCCTTCTTTTTAAACATTTCTTCTTAATTCTGTATTTTCTTGGTCTCTTCATCCACAATCATTGTTTCAATGATTTCTTATAACAAGTGTTTATACATTTGTATGTGCTGAAAAGATTTTTCCTTTAGGTTTCAACTCACTTATCTCCTTGTCAATTAACATCTCCTCTTAGTGCCCCAAATATTAACAACTAAAACTCAACACCTCAATAATGAAAATAAAATAAACAAGATCATCATCACAAATGCATTCCTATATTAGTAAAGGTCACCATTTTTTAACTTGTTGAAGGAGTAAGAAATCTGGAGTTCTCCTACTTATTATCTCATTCTCTGTATATCTATGTCCCTTACAAGACTTGACCTATTTTAAATAATACATTATTCTCGGACTGTCTGCCTCTGCTCTGCCTTGCCTTTGCAGCTCCATGTGATACTACACTTCTTTCTATCTTTATGCTCTTGCCACATCATTCTTCTTTAACTGAATGGGCCATTCTTCCTAACATCACCAGGTCTTTACACATCCTAATGTCCTTGCCTGAAACACTCTCTCCCTCTTTTCTTTACCTAAGTAACTGTAGGAGTTCAATTTGTAAAATACCTATTCCAATCCGCACTCCCTTAGAGATCTTCAGGGAACTCCTACACTAGCTCAGTTACCTCTATGATATTTCTCATAGTACCATGTGGATAATTTACCTTTTTCTAGGCAATAATCAACACTGTAATTTAAAAATAATTTCTGTAGTTATTTGACTGATATATGTTTTCTCCAACAATTCTAATTTCCACAAGGATGTGTCTATTATTGTTTATCATTTTAGGACTTGACATATAGTAGACACCCAAACATGTTACTTAAATGTGTGAATCAGGCAATAAATTATAGAACACTCAATAAATTGTGTTTAAACAACTGGATATACTTCTGGGAAAATTAACCTTAACTCCCTATGTCAGGCAAATGAAATACTAAACGTAAGTATAAGGGAATGAAACACAGAAAATGTATTTTTAATCTTTGAGTAAGGTCAAGAAAAATAGAAAATAAAGACAAATTTTTTAAAATAATATATTTGGTCAGAAAAAAGAAAAAACAGAATATTTTAATTTATATAACACCCTTTATTTATTAAAATATGAAAACTACATAACCTAGGTATATTATATAACACATATATATAACATGTGATGAAGTCTGATGAAAGTATAATCAATTTCTTCTTAGAATGGTTAATTAGGAGTTTCTCCCACCATAGACAACACCAGTTCAGTTTTTAAACAATCAGCTTGCTATTTTTTATATCCAGTTTTCTCAGAAATAGAGCCAAAAAGACATGAAATACTAATCTAAAATAATGAGCACTAGCCATGGGGAAGGAAAGCAAGAGCTGAGACTGGGGCTAAGGTGGGGAAGGGAAAAGGTGGGGTAAGGGGGCGAGGGTGTGGTTGCAGACGAAGGAGGGGCCATAGGAGCTGGAGCCTAGGATTAGGAGCTTGGGAGCAATGATTCCACCCAGCCACTTTTTCTCCTGCTGCAGAATCTACCCTGCCCTCTTCTACTCCTCTTCCTCAGCTGGTCAGTGGGGGCTGAGGCGGGTAGAATCCAGTGGTCAGAGATCTTAAGAGAAAAACCCAAGATAGAAAGACAGCAGTAAAATTTAAATAAGAAGGAGAGTTCAGTCAAGGCAAATGTTCTAAGAGGATAAAGAAATATTGAAATTTAATTTGGGTTCAGAGAGTAGAAGAATTTTGGTGACCTATTAAGAGCAAGTTTATTTGAATGTCAGAAAAGAAAGTTTGAGCAGAGCACTGAATTGGAGAAGAGAAGGCACGGACAGGTGCTGATTTAGATTCAGTACAATCAGGTGCTAAGTTTTTAGGAGATTTTACCTATAAAACATTTTTTCAATTTTTTACCTCTTCTCCATCTTCATGTTATTTTTCTTATCTGAGATTTTATTTCCTGGGTCTTCCCATCTCTTTTATTTCAGCTGTTGGTTTAAAATGCATTAAGTACAAGTTCAATCATGCCTCATTCCAAATTATTCAGTTGGTGATTCCCTGCTTCAACGCCTTTTTGAAGCACATGTATAAAGTTGGATGGGTAATAAATCCTTGATCCTAAATCAGGGCTTGAAAGTTTGAGAGGCAGCCTTTGTGATGTACACTTCGAACACATATCAGAAGCCACCTTTATTTAAATTTCCATCCTATCCTAATATGTGTGAGGTTCGATAGCGACACTGGTCTCTCCTTTTACCTAAGTTCTGACAGTGACTTCCTGAATCTTTAAGATGCTGCCCATGGCTTGTGATTTATACAGTGTACGTTTTACATTATGTGTATTATATATTAGCGTACATGTTATAATTTATACCAAATTTTTCTTCCCGACCTACAGAAAATCCATCTTGACATTTTCAGGCTATTTGGTACAAGAAGTAAAAATACTCAAACTTAATTGAATGTATATTGTTTGATACTCATTAATTTCATTCCTTAAACTAATAATTATTAAGAGTGTATAATATAGCTGTGTCTCTGCTACACATTGAAGACAGATGGTCGCTGGAGTCCGGTTTTTTAGTCTATTTGAGAAAAATATAGAAATGATTATAAGTAATTGTGTAAGGGACAGTGAAATGGGTGTGCAGCTTGAAAGAGAACCACAAAATCAAATCCTGACATGGGTTGAAGTAGGGTGGAGGTTTAAAATTTTTTATTTTAAGAAATAGTAACTGATTTGAGTCCTAAAGAGTTACTAAGAGTTAATGATGTAAGTTAGGGGGAAAGCAGACAAAACAAAGAAAGCAACATAAACTCATGAACAGAGCAAGCAGTCCTTGTGGCAACACAAAGCATTAAGAGGGCGGTGAGAGGAAATAAAACTGAAAAGATGGCAGGAGTGAGAAACAATTTTGCATCTGTTTCAGCAGCCTTATTGTTATTGCATAGACAGTGGAAGTTTATCATGTTATGTAAGTAATATGACATTGACCGATTTGAGTTTTAAATATATAACTGGCTGCTGTGCAGAAATGGAATTGGCTTTTAAGAAGAACAAAGACAATCCTAAGGAGACAGTTATAAGGCAGCAGCCCAGTTCAGGAGAAAAATGATAAAGATTTTAATGAGATGTCATGATCAGATGATATGTAGGATGTCGTAAATAATAATGATAATAATTAATGATAAAAATAATAATAAGTTTAAGAGCGAGTTTATCAGGGCTTGAAGAATGAATGAAATTCAGGACTAAAAAGGAAAGAGGAGAGGGAAAATTAAGGATGATACTTGCATTTTCTTGGCAACTGAGTTGGCACTAGATGTAGAGATGACATAACCTTTGGACATCTTTAGCATGAGGTGCCCATCCTCTGAGTTTGGGAATTCATTCTACCCAAACCTGGAATTTAAAATATGAAGGAAAAGGCTTCAAATGACTAAAGTGGGCCTTCTCTGCCATATATCAAACAAATAAGTGGTGGAGTCTGTATAAAAACTTTGATTTAGTTCTTTAAGTCTCTAGATAAAGATATGAAAACGTTTTGAGTCCAATCAGCCTTCTTTTCTGTTCAGAAGATCTGCTTTTAAATATAGAAGACAAATCTGTCTTGCTTCTTGTTTCCTAAGTCTGTCTCAAAACAGAAGTAAAGGTTCTAAGTTAGAACCATCAGTATAAATTAAATTAATTAAATATATCAAAGTTCACATTATTTTCATATACAATTGACCCTCCACATCTACGGGCTCCACATCCCTATATCCCACCAACCACTGATAGAAAATATTTGAAAAAAAAATTCCAGAAAGTTTCAAAAAAGCAAAACTTGAATGCACTGCACACTGGCAACTATTTACATAGTGGGGTTTTTTTTTTTCCCTGAATTAAAAAAAATTTTTTTCTTTCTGATTTTTCTTGGGGTATAGTTGATTTACAATGTTGTGTTAGTTTCTGCTGTACAGCAAAGTGAATCAGTTATACATATATCCACTCTTTTTTAGATTCTTTTCCCATACAGGCTATTATAGAGTATTGAGTAGAGTTCCCTGTGCTATACAGTAGGTCCTTATTAGTTATCTATTTTATATATAGTAGTGTGTATGTGTCAATCCCAATCTTCCAATTTATCCTACCCGCCCCCAGGTAACCATAAGTTTATTTTCTACATCTGTAACTCTATTTTTGTTTTGTAGATAAGTTCATTTGTAGCCTTTTTTTAGATTCCACATATAGCGTTTACATTGAATTTAAACTATTTTCATAGCATTTCCATTGTATTATAAGTAGTCTAGAGATGACTTAAAGTATACAGGAGGATGAGCAAAGGTTATATACAAGACCCTTTTCTATAAGGGACTTGTGCATCTGCAGATTTTGGTATACAACGGTGGCGGGGGGGGGGGGTCCTAGAACTAATCCCCCATGGATACTGAGGGACAACTGTATACCCAGTTTAAACTTTGTTAAAATCCCTGAAATATTTCCTGAGGAAAAATAGCAAACAGAAAAATCCAACAAAAACTACTTGAAATCTGGGCATTTAGATTCATATAATATGTATTTTTAGGTCTATAAATTCTTCATCCTGTAACAAAATGTATTTCAAGAATTAATGTTTTCTTTTTCAAATGAGCATCATCAAGTAAATTAATTTCCCAGTAGGAAGACTATAGCCAATTGAAATATCAGTACAACTCAAATTGAACATATTTCATGAATTAAATCACCCACTTTACTAGGTTCTAACACAATAATTCAAAGGTATGCAAAAATTTACTCTTCATTTATGAGAAAATAGGACAGTTTGCAATTTTATTCCGAACTTAAAATGGCATATACCATCCTTTTATATTTTTGTACTTTTTATTGTTAGTCTTTTAAAATTCTAGATTTTTCCCACACTTCCCAAGTATACACACACCTAATAATTGAAATGCCAATCTCTACAGTCTTGGGTAAGACTTTTTGTAGAATTTAGCTAGATTTTAAACTACATACTTTAAAAAAACTTTGCCAGCCAGAACTTTCAGGAATTTAGTCTTGTTTCATTTTCTTCTTTTATAGGCTGTATAACAATACATCCTGCTGTGTCTCTATTTACCATTATATGTAATTTTAATATTGATGCTACTCAGATTCAATGCTAGATCTCCTCCGCCAGTCACTGTCCTACTTTACTGATCTTTACTAATAATGGGAAATTGTCAGTTATATTTTGCTGACTTTGTATTTTTGTACTGCATTGTATTTAAATTGTATCATACTTCCACACCATGTCACCAAAGCAGTTATCAGTTTAGTTGCAAAAACAAATATCCAGGTGTGATCTTGACTTCTTGTCATAGAGAAATGAAAGGGATGTATTGTAGTTAAACTGTCTTTCTTTTGGTTTCTAACCAATTAGCAAGTGATTGCTTTTTACTCCTTCTTTCCAAATGTGCAAAACTATGTACATATGAGCAAAATGAGGTCTATATGCTCAGGAAATGTTTGAACCTACTCTCTTCCACTTTGTTGCTGTTTCCTATTTCCAGGAAATTGCTGTTGAATGTTTTTTTAAGGTGATAAGGGGAATAGATTATGATTTTCTTTAATAAAAAGTTTAGTATAACATTGGCTAGGACTGGAGAAAATAAAATGCAGAAGAGAAAATGTCTTTCCCCGCCCTCCAAGTGGAGCCTTCAGCCAACTAGCTGTTCGACCATATCACTGGACCATGATTCTAAACACATGATTCAAGTGGATTAAAAAAAAGATCCCCTTTTTATT